>NC_080787.1:153142295-153357295 GCF_028018385.1 Neofelis nebulosa
GGGTCCTGGTTCCTAACGACCAAGGGCAGAGTCACGGGACACTTGTTCATCCTATCAGGGAAGACTTCAGCCCCCAGACGCCTTCCTTTCTTCAAAACTTGCAGTTTTACACTAGGTTAGACCAGGTGCCTGCTGTGATCTATGCCACACGGGACATGAAGTCTTACGGCCTCTGAAATTATCTCCAGGATATTGCCCTTATCTTCTTAATTAGATCATAAGCTCCTAAAAGGTAACGTATGAGTCATCACTTAGCCTAAAAGATGAGTTTAGATATGGGGTCCTAAAGTTCTGGCTTGGAACTTAAAAACTGCTTGTTAAGGTTTAATCCAATTAGGATATCAGAATTTATATTTCTAAGTCTCTATTAGCTATTCCTACTTAAGTTTTATAATATCATGCTTTCCATCTTGGCACTTAAATTTGATGTGACATTATAGCACAAAATTAACACGGACAGTACGACTGCAACAGGAAAGGGCATGTGGGGGCGGCATTTTAAATAGAAGAACATGCAGAAACTCTCTCACACTCCCCTCTATGCATTCAACTGGGATGTTTCAGAGGTGACATAAAAATAACAGTAGCGTATACATTTTATCAAAAAGAACAATGCAAAAGGCTGCTTTCTATGGTAATAAGACTTGAAATGAAAACGCGTGATTAATGATTAAGACATAAAGGCATCAGCCTGCCCAAGACACGGCCGCCCGAACAGAAAGTTGGTTACTTTGCAGGCTGATGTGAACTTAGCTTAAGGCACAAAGTCACAAACCTGGCATCAGACTGCTGGCCTCTGGGCTGATTCCTCACTGGAGGTTCAGAACCATGGTTAGCGTCTAGGAAAACAGCCAGCCCAAGGCGGCCACGCAGACGGGAGCAAGGCGGACTCCCCAAGTTAGAGTCTTCCGTTCTTTTTTGTTACAGCTATAGCCCAGGGTTGTGGGGTCAGCAGTCCCTGCCCAGCTGAAAACAAAATGGCACACATCGGACCATTTAAGTAGATTCGGCTGTCTGACACTATTTCTCTCGAGACCCATAGACCCGAGTGCTTATGGAGAGTTAAAATCAAGTCCTTGGAAATATGCCTCCCTGTCCGGCCCGGGGGAACCAAACTAAACAGACATGAGAAAAGCAAGTAGCCACGAGGATTTAGTTCTGCACAAATGTATCCCGAACACAACACCCTACTGGAAACCTGGGTGTCTAAGAAGCGTTGCAAAGGGCCTTCGAAGAGAGTGCAAATCACAGCAGAATGACAGCTAGCGTGGACGTTAAGGCTACATGGCTGCAAGTGACATCATCAAGAAGGTGAAGACACCCCACAAAATGGCGGGAGATACCTGCAAATAATGTATCTGATAAGTGACTTGTATCCAGAAGATAGAAATAACTCTTACAACTTCATAAATTCAAAAAATCACCTAATATTTAAAAACGGTCAAGAGATCCGAATAGACATGACCCCAAAGAAAAGATGCCCAATCAGCACACAAAAAGACGCTCGATGCCACGAGTCAGTTCGGAAACACAACTTGGCCACAATGATACCACTCCACACCCACGACGATGGGTGTCACCAAAACAGTGAGCGACACTGACATAGCAAGCGGCGGTGAGAAATCTGACCCTCCCTCACTGCCCCTGGGAACAACAGTGCGGCAGCCACTTTGGGAAACAGCCTGGAGGGTCCTCAGAAGCTTAAACGCAGACTTACGATCTGATTCAGTAATTCCATTTCTAGATACATAGCCAAGAGATAGGAAAACTTGTGTCCACACAGAAAGTTGCTCATAGCAGCATTAATCACAAAAGCCAAAAAGTGAGAAAAATGCAGCTGTGAGCTGACTACTAGGTAAACAATATGTGCTCTGGCCACACGTATGTGTCCACGTCTGGCAACAATGGATGAGCCTTAAAGAGATTATGGTAAGTGCACGAAGCCAGTCACAAAACACCACGTGTAGGAAAGACCCAAAGTAGGCCAATCTGCAGAGATAGAAAGTTACCAGTAGCTCCCTAGGGCTATTGGACACCAGTGGAGGAGAAAACAGGTGTCGTAGCAATTGTCCAGAAGTTCCTCTGGGGGTGAGGAATGTTCTCGAGTGCGTTGATGGCTGCACAGCTCCATGAATAGGCTACAAACCTCTGAATTGCACATTTAAAAAAAAAATTTTTTTAATGTTTATTTATTTTTGAGACAGAGAGAGACAGAGCATGAATGGGGGAGGGTCAGAAAGAGAGGGAGACACGGAAGCTGAAACAGGCTCCAGGCTCCGAGCTGTCAGCACAGAGCCTGACGCAGGGCTCGAACTCACAGACCGTGAGATCATGACCTGAGCTGAAGTCGGAAGCTCAACCGACTGAGCCACCCAGGTGCCCCCGAATTGCACATTTTATCTGGGTGACCTTGCTGGTATGTGCATTAGATCTCATAAAGTTGTTTATAAAAAAAAAAACAAACAGAAAAAAGTCCTGATACTCAAGGGAATTTAGAACCAAACAATCCTGAGGAGTTTCAAAGAAGGGACTTTCTTGGCGCCTTTTATGACAGCGCAACTTAAACACGGCGCACGGTACCTTCTTCTCCCACATCTAATCTCAAATTTGGACTCAATGCTCAGAAAAAACTATAGAGTTTTTCACAAAGGTCCTAGGAGGCCTTGGCTGAAGTCACGACGGGCAGTTTCCCCAGGATATCTGCTTGCAGACACTGCGAGAGGATTTAGGATGGAAAGGAGGACATAATTAGGCTATGGAGTTCCCCCCCCCCCACCCCCAGGAAATGACGGATGCTCCCTTGGCCCCTGCAAAAATGCAGGCACTCACAGGTATACAAGCTGGGTCCCTCTGTTCACTCATATGCTTGTGCAAGTATCCCTATGTCCCTGTAAACTTAGTCCAGTTTGGTGTTACAAAAATAAAAAAATGCTGGAATCAAGATTCTCACATCTAATTTATCAACCGATCGGTATGTGGGAGAAGCAAATCCCCACCCGAGAATTTCCAGTTACAGGCTTGGGATTACGTCCATCTGTTAGGGAGACAAAAATCAGGGGACAGATAACATTCTGACGACTGTTTGGATCTGAAAGGCACATAAAAGCATATGTGTGCGGATACCACACAGAGAGAGGCAACCTTCTGAAATTGGTGAAAGGGTCTAAAGGCTTTTTTCCCCTGAGTCTTGCAGAGCTTCCTCTCATTTGTTTCTCGCTCTATTTCTTCTTCAAGGAAAAGCTTTCTCAACTTGTTGGCCTTCAACCAGATCCCCCCATGGATGTGGAATTATTCCTTAGGTGTTTATCCTGTTTCTTCCATATCGGAAACGTATTTAGACATAAAGCTATGTTTATTCCCAAGTCCAAGCAACCAGGAAGCTAGAGATATTATTTTTGAAGACTAGAAAAGAAGGAAACAAGTGTCGGTGAGGACGTGGAGAAAATGGCACCCACGTGCACTGCTGGCGGGAATGCAAAGTGATGCGGCCACTGTGGAAAACAGCGTGGAGGTTCCTCACAAAGTTAAGAACAGAGCTACCCTACGACCCAGTAGTTGCGCTAGGTATTTACGCAAAGAATACAAAAACACTAATTCGAAGGGATACCAGCGTCCTTTACAGCAACACTATTTACAATAGCTAAATTACGGAAGCAGCCCAAGTGTCCATCGACGGATGAGTGGGTAGAGATGTGGTGTATACACACACACGCACACGCACGCGCGCACACACACACACTGGAATATTACTCAGCCATAAAAAGAATGCCATCTTGCCATTTGCAATGATATGGATGGAGCTAGAGAGTATTATGTTAAGTGAAATAAGTCAAAGAAAGACAAATATGATATGATTTCACTCACATGCGGAAGTTTAGAAGCAAAACAAAGGAGCAAAGGAAAGAGAGAGAGACAAACCAAGAAACAGACTCTTAACTATAGAGGAGGAAATGGTGGTCACCAGAAGAGGGGGGCTGGGGGTGGGGGAAACAGGTGGAGGGGATTACGAGCACACGTATCCTGATGAGCACTGGGTGTTGCGCAGAAGTGTTGAATCACTATATTGCACACTTGAAACTAATATCACACTGTAGGTTAACTGTATTGGATTTCAAAAGTTTTTGAAACATGAAAGAGGAAAATGAACTGATCAGAAAGAACTGGACGATTTAGGGCTGGGAATTTATTCTGAAGCACAACCTCCGGAATGTGTAATAGGGTCAGCCCAAATTCAGCCCGATGTCCCCTGGCCTCTGGAAAATGCTTGCGGGGGGGTGGGGGGTGGGGGGGGTGGCAGGGGGTCTGTTGTCTCCACTCGAGCAGATGGGTGGAGACAGCAGAGGTAAGCGGGTTCATGGTAGGTCCTCTGCCATGGGATCGTTTGTCTAAACTGGTAGCCTTCACACTGGGTTTCTCTGGGACCCCGGGGTCCTGTGGCCTGGCCTCTCACCCACGGGGGGAGGGGAGACCACAGGGAGGTGAACACCTTCCCCCCCCACCCATCACCAGCAAGCAGGGTGGCTCTTCTTCAAAGTCTGTACATGATGTTTGAAGACTGCGCCCCAGGGTAGGAGACATGTGGAGAAACCATGATTTCAATCTACTTTTAGGGTCTTCACAGAAAGGACTGCTGGGCTGCCTGGGGACACCATCATCCTTCTAATATAC
Source organism: Neofelis nebulosa (assembly GCF_028018385.1). NCBI lineage: Eukaryota > Metazoa > Chordata > Mammalia > Carnivora > Felidae > Neofelis > Neofelis nebulosa. Next base: position 153,146,964 of record NC_080787.1, read on the forward strand.
AACATTGTTGGGGCACCTGGGTGGCTCAGTCGATTGAGCGTCCGACTTCGGCTCGGGTCATGATCTCGCGATTCAGGGGTTTGAGCCCCACATGGGGCTCTGTGCTGAGAGCTCGGAGCCTGGAGCCCGCTTCGGATTCTGTGTCTCCCTCTCTCTCTGCCCCTCCCCCGCTCACACTCGGTCTCCCTCTCTCTCTCTCTCTCTCAAAAATAAATAAAAACATTAAAAAAATTTTAAAAAAAGAACATTGTTGCAGCCACACTGGTGGACACGAGGTTTCATATTCCTACTGATGACCTAGAATATCAAAACATCAAAAATGTATTATAGGGGCATCTGGGCGGCTCAGTCGGTTGAGCGTCTGACTCTTGGTTTCAGCTCAGGTCATGATCTCATGGTTTGTGAGATCGAGCCCCCCAGTCGGCTCTGTGCTGACAGCTTGGAGCCTGCTTGGGATTCTCTCTCTCTCTCTCTCTCTCTCTCTCTCTCTCTCTCTCTCTCTCTCCCACTAGTGTATGTAGTCTCTCAAAATAAGACATTGTTTCTAAAGTGTATTACAAATTACCAACATCTTGATTTCATTCAGAAAGGTTTTAGTATCAAGTATACTTCAATAACTTATAATTATTTGAAAATGGGGAGTTCACAAACTGGAACCTTCTTGTAATCAGAAAATACCTTGCCACCTTCAAGATAAAGCGAGTTCATCAGCTTCCCATCACCTGATTTACTCATTTACCTTCTTTTACGCATTTTTCGAATCATTCTTACTCTTTTTTCTTGTTTTGATTTTTGTTCTCTACACTCCTACCTTTTGCTACTTATTTCAACACTGTACCAAACAGCTTGCCAGGAACAGCAATACTTAATGGGAAGCATCACGTAAAAAGGGATTCTGAAGGGGTTCTGTGAGCCTGCGAGGCGCTGAGCACAGGATGACAATACCATGAAACCTAAAAGACAAATGGCTCCTGGTCCTTCCTGTGAAGAAGATAATCCAGTCACCACAGACAATGGCCACAGAAAGAGGGGTGAGAGTTAAGGCAAATTTCTTGAATTTTGAGAGCATTAGTTGTCCATCGAGGACGCGATTCAAAGGAATGAACTCAGCATGCTTAACAGAGATAAGATCCTAGGAATTAGGTGGCGCGTTTCCTCATGCCAAACACTTACAAAGGCATTTAGCACACACGTTTGTGGATACCTTTGGGGCGGAAAACGTGGTTCGCCCGTCAGTCTTTATCTTGTACGTCATGGTTTTGTACACTCTTGTATGTAAACAATTCCTTCTAGAAATGTATCAAAATATGGTCACTACAGTTAAAAGACAGGGCTGGTAAAAATCTGGCCATGATAGCATATGGAAAATGATGGCAGAGAAAACAACGTTACAATGCTTTCATGAAACTTATTCCACAAAATAAACATATACATATCTAGTTATTACGTAGAGTTACGACTGAATAATTTTAAGAAGTGGGAAGCTAAGTATAATAAGGAAAATAATATTCCCAGAATCAACACCCATGTTTATCTTGTTCTGAATGCTTACTTTTTCATGTTATTACTTATATGGTCTAGATTTTAGACTGGAGATTACTGTGGGAAAGAAAAGGAGACAGAAAAGGAACAAAAGTATCCTTAGACCCACTAAACACCCCAAAAGGATAAAACAATGATTAGCAACACATAAAATAAACCTTTTGGTTTTTTTTCAATGAATGAAAACTATGTAACTTTAGTGTTCCCCAGGTACCATCTCAATTAAACTGGAAACTCTGAAAAAGCATTTCCCCTATGTTTGGAAACACAAAAGTATGATTATTATGTTTTCCAAATACACATCCTATAAAGACATGCCCCCCTTCTGTCAGAATTCTATCACTGTTTCTAAAACGGTTAAATATTTTACCACACATGCCCATCGATGCGAAAGAAACAGTCACAGAAATGCGTTAGCGGGACCAAGCCCCCCTCCCAGGGAAGCTTCTCGAGGCTGTAATTCCTCTGGGGATCTGCTCAGCCTCAGTTGTACTTTCCCACGCGATTGGCTCTGCCCCTCACGACAGTCTTTGCCATGAGGACACCACAAGGACCCAAAACAGTAGCAAAAGGTGGAAATCAGGTGTGGTGACGGGCCCCTCGCTGCTGTCATTGCAGGGACATCAAAAGCTTTGCGGTTTAGTGGAACCATCAGTAGTTTGGGGCCGGAAACCCTGGACCGGGAAGGGGCTGGTCCCGCTAACCAGCCTCCTGAGCCCACCTGGGCACAGGGACGGGAAGCAGTCACACACGGCTTCCTTGCTGAGCACCTGTACGTACGAGGCATCCCCCACCAGGGACGCTGGAACTCAGACACAGTGTATACCTCCCCAGGGAGTCCCCTCCTCATTTCTTAGACACAAAACACTTCTGGGATGGCAGTTTCCTGGCCAGTGTGCACGGGACAGGTCACGTGGTCTAAACACGCTGCTCTGACTCTAATGCGCATCCTAGGGGCTAAGGGCACCTGCTTTGGAGGCAACGAACCGAGTTTGGTCCTCAATTCCCAGTACGAGCAGCACGACCCCGTCAAGCTATGTGATCTTTCAATATTCGTTTTCTCAGCTGTGAAAAGGGCATAATTATACTACTTCTTAGGGTTCTTATAAAGAGCTCATGAAGTCACATGCGTGCTCCAGGACGGTTTTATCTGCATGAGTGAAAACGCAAATGAAACTCGCTTAAACAATGAAAGGGACTGGCTAGATCCCACAACTGAATGTCCCCAGGTAATACGGACCAGGGGCTCGAGCTGATACAGGGCTCGGATTTCACTTCTCTAAGATTGGCTCCGCCCTGCTCTCTGTACCGGCCCCATCCGGAGGCTGGACCTCGCGGTCACGTACACGAACGCGCGCACACACACACACACACACACACACACACGTACAAACACATACGCATACATTGGATCGTTCTGTTTTAATCCCCGGACCATCAGAGCGAATGCTTCATACTCTCTTTCGCTAAGAAAGAAAACTTGCCTTAACCAGTTTTCAGATGGTTCTATCCCCTTCACTGTAGGGACCAGAAAATGCATGAAAGGCGTGTTGACTCGAGGAAGAATAAGCATTTAAAAAAATTTTTTTTAACGTTTATTCATTTTTGAGACAGAGAGAGCATGAACGGGGGAGGGGCAGAGAGAGAGGGAGACACAGAATCGGAAGCAGGCTCCAGGCTCCGAGCCGTCAGCCCAGAGCCCGACGCGGGGCTCGAACTCACGGACCGCGAGATCGTGACCTGGCTGAAGTCGGACGCTCGACTGACTGCGCCACCCAGGCGCCCCAAGAATAAGCATTTTAATCCTGGTTTTGTGTCTACTTGTTTTGTCCCAGATGGAGGAGCTCTGGGGTCTGTCTCAGGGACGGACGTGTCCCTGAAAGGCACTTGGTGCATTTCACCAGCCGCGTTTTCACAACCTCAAAGAGCTGGCGGTGACGAAGGACACTGTAGGAGAGTGAAATTCACCGAGCGCTTGGCTCATGAAGACCCAGGGGAAGTGAAACAAGGGTGTGTGAGTGGCCACTCTGGACTCTTTGATCACATTGTACGAGGGCTCGTCCTTCCTTGGGCTCCGAGCAGCTGTTGTCCGGGGCTGTGTGGTTGGCAATACGTTCTTACGTTTCCATGCATCTGTTTTTGAAGACTCCTCGGGCCCCATCCGCGGGCAGCGACGCCCCACGGGTGTGGGGGTGGGGGTGGGGGGAAGGCTCCGGCACCCACGCCCCGGGAGCACACCAGCCGTGGTCACCTAAACACAGGAACACCCTCTGCTTTGTCGGCCTGCCGCGTTCTGTGACGTCAGCACAAACGCCGCCAATTAACAAAGATGGGACTTGCTCTCCAAAGTCCCTCTCCAAGTCCCGTCTGGGTGTTTTCTGCCCTCTGGTTTTTCTCTGATGTTGCCACCCCTGCAGGCCAGAGCTCTGCCCACCGGGGGCAGCAGGAGGGAGCTTGGTTGTCCCCCCCTGAGAAGAGTCTGGGGGAGACTCCCGGGTCCCGTTGGGGAAGCTCGCGGCTCAGCCTGTCCCCGGCCCCCTGTCTGCCAGGTGCGATATATCCCGGGCACCCCTCCCCTCATCTGCCGACAGGCGTCTACCCTCCCTGCAACGAGCACCTGGTGAGAGGACCACGGAAAAGCAGAAGCCGCCGGTACACAAGCCGAATTCGCTCCAGAATCACATCCTGCACCTCTGCTCTGCTCTGCGCTCCAGCTATGAACCAGGGCGAGGGGCCCAGACTCGCGGAGCTCCGTCCGGTGCCCCTGCTCCGTGCCCCTGCCCTCTCCTCTTGGCTTCGAGCGGTCCTGTGTCTCCAATGTAGGTTACAGGGCACCCTCTGCCCGTTCCCGCCGCGTTCCCGCCTGTCGTGCTGCGGTCACGCTCAGGACAGCGTGACTTCTTCCCACGTTTTGATGATTTTTCCTCCCAAGTGGCCACGACCGAATCTTCTCTGTGTCAGTCTTGTCTTTCTTCCGCGCCCCTTCTCTGTATGTCTGCCCCCCATCCCTGCTCCGACCCCTTTGCTGACTGCTCCCTACCTTCCCTCCTCTTCCTTCCCCCTCCTCACTCTTCTGCACACCCATCCCTTGATTATTTCTTTTTTAGTGTTTATTTATTTGAGAGAGAGAGCGAGACAGAGCACGAGCAGGGGAGGGGCCGAGAGAGAGGGAGACACAGAATCCAAAGCAGGGTCCAGGCTCCGAGCTGTGGGCACAGAGCCCGACGCGGGGCTCGAACCCACAGATCATGAGATCATGACCTGAGCCGAAGCCGGACGCTCAACCGACTGAGCCCCCCGGGTGTCCCGACTATTTCTTTTTAAAAATAAGTAGTTGTTTCGTGCCTTCAGAACACACAGAGGAGGCACAGCCTGCGGGAAATGAGCCGTCCGTTCTTATCAACTTTTCAGGACTTTTCCTTAATACTTCAAGTCTTTGATGAAAAACGTGTGTCTGGATTTCTGAAGTTGGAGGGGAAGTCTGACCGTCACAATCAGGAAAATGTCCAGGTCGGACACATGCCTGCCTCTGCACTTAGGGCCTCCCACCAGTGCCTCGTACATGGTGTGTGACGGGCCCGTGGACGGACGGGGGCCAGGGCAGGCGGGAGGTGTGGCTCCACACTGTAAACCGAGTGCGGCGTGAGGGGAAACTCGCGCTTCCCGAAGCCCTTCTGTCTTCCGCACTACCGTGCGAAGCGCGTGGCTGTCTGGGGGCACCTCGCACTGTCCCCTGGGAAGGAGAGCCCAACGTGAATCCCAGCAGGCACCCTGGGATCTCCCCACTGAGGCCCAACAGGGCCTCCATGGGGCAGGGCCCACGGCCCCTCTCTCACTTACACGGGGGCCGGGGCCTGCCTCCCTCATCAAATGCAGCTTTCCTTCCCCCCCCGCCCCCCGCCACCCAGGGGTCCGCTTCCCGCACCCCATCTGGGAGGGGCTTTCCGAGGCACACAGAGCCCTGTCACTCCCCAGAAGGACCCCGTTTGGGGTGTCGCTGCCTGTAGGCTGAGATCCGACCCCTCCAAGCTGCAAGCCCCCCTCCCCCTGCAAGTGCTGGTCCTCCTGCTCTGGGTGTGGCGGCCTGCAGCTGCCCCCCTCAGGACGCATGCACCTGCTTCTCCCCGAGGAACAGAGACACCGGGAGCTGTGTCCCCGCTCTGTTCCCCCTGCTGAAATGGCCCCGAGACGGAGACGTTTCCCCGGGCCGCCCTATCAGAGCTTGCTCTCCTTTGTCCCCCTGGCTTCCCGCTCACTGCGTGTGGCCTTTCTCCACAACCCTGTCACTGTCGGTACATTTTGCTCGGTCGATCTGGCTTTTTCCTCTTCCCCCACGAGACCACCAGCTCCATGAGCAGAAGCTTCATCCCTCGGGAGAGTGCTCCCCAGACCTTTACTGCCCGAGCGATGGTTAGGCAGGGCCTCCCAGGCGCCCCGAGAGCCTCTGAGAAAGCCATGGCCACGGCTCGTGCTGGGTCGTCGGCCACCAGCCTCGCACGGTGTGGGACCCCCACACGGCGGCCCCGAGACGCCCTGCAGGCGCTCAGGCTCAGAGCTGAGGACCCTCGTGGATGCCGCCTCCCCCACGACTGGGGGTGCAACTCAAAACCAACTGACCTCCGGTGCCCGTCCATCTGCTGCTGGGACGAATCGCCACAAACTCAGTGGCTGACAAGAACACGGACTTTTCCGACGGTTCTGGAAGCCAGGAGTCCAAAGCCGGTGTCCCTGCTGTGGACAGGGCTGGGCCCTCCTGGAGGCTCCTGGATGGCCGGGTCCCCTGGCTTCCAGCTTCTGGCTCTTCCCCGACCGTGTCCTCTGCTCCCTCGTCTCAGTCTCCCCCGACCTCCATCTTGGAAGGACAGGTGATGCCCCGGGGCCCCCGGATCGTCCGAGACTGTCCGCCTCACGACCCTCCACTTAATTCAATGTGCAAAGTGCCTTTTGCCAAATACGGTCACGTTTACAGGGCCCTGGGGTCAGGACTCAGATGGACCCCTTCAGGGGCCATCATCCAGCCTCCCAACTGGCCGAGGATGCCGTGGGTCCATGCCGGCACACTCGGCCAGCTCCCCGGTGTGGACTCTGGGGCTGGGCTCTCTCGCACTCCCCGGGCTGACGGAGGCTCAGCGGGCAGCCCTGAGCCCGGGCCCCTCCTCTCCTTACGTCGTCTGTGTCTCCTGCCAACGGAGTCCCAGCGGGACACACAGCCGTGCTCCTCACCTGCCTTTGTAGAATTTCGGCTCTAGTAACTAAAGGATCCATCTCAGCTGACCGTCCACAAGGTGCAAAGAACATCCCGTCCATGCTGACAGGTGCTTCCCAGGTTGTGGCTCACTGGTCACGCAGCACGCGGGGGAGCTCGCGGAGGGGAGGGGAGGGAAAACGAGGAGGAAGCGTCGCGGGACGGACGGAGGGGTAAGAAAAGCGTCTTAAGACTTCTGAAGATATCACACGGGGTGGCCCTCTCCTTGTGAGCTAAGGAAAGTCCTGGACACGGGCACGTCAGGTCAGGTCGGAATGAACCACCGGCCGTCTGGAACTTTAGGGAAGCCGCCACTTTCCTGCCTCAACCATGGAGGAAGGACACCGTTGTTGGCCCACGAAGGCTGAACTGGAGTAGGGGACTGCAGGAGGCACGTCAGGGGGCCAGGCGTGCACAGGGAACCGCGGCAGATCCTGGCTGCTGTCCACCGGCCACCACTCGTCCCTCCACGGCCACCACTCCCTCCAGCCCGGAAGCAGCCTCGGGCACATCAGTGTTAATGTGAGATGATCTGTCACAAAAACCCAGCATTTGGAGTTGGGAGGCTTTCACATTTCATGGGAAACTGCCTTCAGAGCTGTCTCAAAAGCCACCTTCCTGGAATTAAACTTATTCTTCTGGAAGCACAAGCTCTAAAGCACAAATCCTTATTGGCCTTTCCGGTTTCTCAGTTTTTAAAAATTGCTGCTATGCATTATATTTAAAAATTTCTGGGAGTTTAAAATGTTGATAGCTTCTGAACCTCTTAAGCGATCTTACAGCTTTTGGGGCGCCTGGGGGGGCTCAGCCGGCTGAGCGTCTGACTTCGGCTCAGGTCATGATCTCGCCGCTCCAGGGTTCGAGCCCCGCATCCGGCTCTGTGCCGACGGCTCTGGGGCCTGCTTGGGATCCTGTGTCTCCCTCTCTCTCTGCCCCTCCCCTGCTCGCGCTCTCTCTCAAAAGTAAACGTTTTTAAAAAGATACTTTTGCAGCTTTTGAAAAATTTTAAGTGATAGAAACGATTTGTCTTGTTTTTTCCACAATCCCTATGGCGGGACGACGCTCGTATCGGCCACACTGTGAGTGTAGAGCAGACACCAGTTGTGTGGACAAGTTTCGCCAAACAGCAGCCTCAGAGGCGTGAAGCTCCCGCTGCCGCGACGGTGTCGCGCTGACGTGTGGTTTTATCATCCTTTGTTTGCTGCACGTACACAGTGGTTTTACCTCCCCCCGCCATGAGTCTCAGGTCGTGCCCATTTGCCCCTATGCTTTAACCCCCTAAACGCAAGCCCTGTAGATCATTTCTAGGCGCGCGGTGAGTGTTTGGTTAATACCGAAGGCCTCCAAGGGCTTCACACACAGCGACCCAGAACACACGTGCTACACGGGCAGCATCCATATAGGACACGGCAGGACAACAGCCCTGGGGGCCACGCGCGCTGTCCACGGACCCAGAGCCACTGGAGTCGAGCCTGATGGGTACAGGTCAGCCGCAGGTTTTCTGTAAGTTCACACATGGTGACAAAGCGCTGAGCTAGCACAGAGGAGCCGGGCCCACGCCGTTGGCAGCTGAGGACAGGCGCGTTCCTCCGCACCTGCTGGGGCAGCTCCCCAGACCCGGGCCTGACCCGGCAGGAGCGGATGTGATTCGGGGGATAAAAACCTAGAACATCGCAGAAATGGGTGTCTGAGCCCACCCCACAAGGAAGTCGCTTCTCTGCCGACACCTTCCTTCCCTCCGGACGGATCTTGAACACAAACCGCCCTCTGGGCGAGGACCCAGGGTGGCACAGTCCACTCCTTCCCGGGCCTCGCGGCACTGCCGACCTCTCTGCCCCCAACCCCACGGGGCTTCTCCACCCAGGTGTCCGTGCTCCAGAGCCAGACTCCTCCGGGAGAGCAGCTCTGGACCCACGCCCCGGAGGGGCTCCAGCAAAGGGGGAGGCTGGGTGTGGGAGGAGGGGCCGAGGGACAGCCAGCCAGGGTAGGGGACGACACGGGGGCGGAGGGAGGGTCCCCAGAGGGGCTGGACGGGGTGCGGCACAAGAAGCGGGGGCGGAAGGCCGCACTCACAGCTGGGAAGAGGGGCCAGGTTCCCCTTGCTCTGCACGGAGGTGGAGACAGTAACGGGAAGGCGGGCGCTGTGCCCCCATGACTCGCTGTGCCCGTCACCCCTAGTAAGGAGGAGCCCCGTCGGGGCCTCCGGTTTGTACCTCTTGTCCCTCCCTTGTGCACCTACAAAATGATCACGGCCCGTTCATTTTGAGAGTCACCTCGTCTGTTCTCACGTCAACTACTGAAGTCCTATTGTCACCAGTCTCAACAGCACAGGCTGTCAAAGAAAAAAGCAGTATGTGCCAGTGAAGACGTTAAGGCAGGGGCGCCTGGGGGGCTCAGTCAGTTAAGCGTCTGACTTCAGCTCGGGTCATGAACTCACGATGTGTGGGTTCAAGCCCCGCGTCGGGCTCTGTGCTGACAGCTCGGAGTCGGGAGCCTGCTTCAGATTCTGGGTCTCCCTCTCTCTCTCTGCCCCTCCCTGCTCACGCTCTGTCTCTGTCTCTCTCAAAAATTAAAAAAAAAAAAAAAAAAACTTTAAGAGTCTAAACATTTACAGACACTGAAGTGCACACTGAGCATGTCGTGTACACGGGCCCTTTGCGGACCAACCTCAGCATATCCTCTCAGGTCACACATTTTTCTTTACTTCGCTGCCGGAACGGAGCCTACAGAGTCTTGATTCAGTTACACATCAAAATTCATGCAAGATCTCGAAACATAAGATCTAGAAATGCAAACGTCATGCCTAGCCGCATGCTGTTTCGAGGGGTTCTCTGGGATGAGGACAGTTGGCCAGAGTGGCTCCCGCGATCCAGCAGCACACGTCCCGGTCCCTAAAGTAGTTACGATCCGAGCGGAACGCGAGAGGCCGAAGGGGTTCTAAAAATAAGTGCTCTCTTCCGCTTTGTTCGTCTGGTTTTCTTTCCTTTCCTTTCTCTTCAGAGCCAACCAGAGACTCGTCCTAGCAAGTCCTGGGACAGGAGTGTCTCCAGTGGCACTTCTGTGCATTTGCCTCGTAGACTGTGGCCGTGACGCACCTCAGCGGTTCACCGGAGGAAGGCCACGCGAATGGGGGGCCCCAAAGGCACTAACTCCGCTGGGCTTCCTCAGCCTTTCCGGCCTCCCTTCCGCCTCCTCGCACAAAGACCCTCCAAGGCATCTTCCGGCCTCCTCTCGCGTTGTACTCACGTTTCCGAGTTGGATGCTTTCTGGTGTTTTCATCCTTAGAAAGGGACTGTCCACGCTATACTTTGGATAGGAAGATACATTTGGAAATCAATATTATATCCAACCTTAGTTCTAGAAAGTCTGCAATTATCCTGGGCCAAAAGTGTGAACATTGATGGGGGTGCCTGGGTGGCTCAGTCGGTTGAGCATCTGACTCTTGATTTCGGCTCAGACCATGATTCCAGGGTTCATGAGTTCAAGCCCTGCACTGGGCTCTGTGCTGACAATGTGGAGCCTGCTTGGGATTCTCTCTCTCTCTCTCTCTCTCTCTCTCTCTCTCTCTGACCTTCCCCTGCTTCTGTGCTCTCTCAAAAAAAAAAAAAAAAAAAAACAAATAAAACTTAAAAAAAATGTGAACCTTGAGACCCAGATGAACAATATTTAAGTAGTCACTGGAGCATTTTCACCATCACCGTTCCAAAATAGAGTCTTTCACAGTAAAATCCCTCCCCGCCTTCCCCTTATAAATCCAGCTGCACATTTTAGGAAAAGCTGTGAGCCCGTGGGCTTTGGGCAGGACGGTGTGGCCAGGACGTCTCATGCAAAGTGTCCCAACTCATGTTAACGGCAGACACCCATCAAAGCAGGTCCCAGACTCGTGTTCTGGCTAAATCTGAAAATCCCACGCCGGAAAACACAGCACACGAATCATTCCAGGGCCCGGAGCATGTTTCTCCTGGCTTGTGGGTCTTACTCAGAGCCCTCTTTTCTCTGGCAACGGGAGGGAACACAACGGCCAATAGTCTAAGCACTCGTTCTCGGAGTCAGGTTTTCGAATCTTGTTAATTTCACGCGGGAGACCAGAAGAGTCAAAAGAAAGGACGATTTTCTGTGAGAAGCCAGAGCATATGTACCGGGACCTCACCCCCTCTCCCGACACCCCCAGCCCCGGCCACCCTGTGTCAGCCCGTGAACCCCCCTTCTCTTTTACAAGAGCTGCTATTCCGTGACCCGCATTTCAAACGTCAGCAACGTTGATTAAACCATCACTCTCGGTAACCTTAACAGAGCCACAACTTAGGAAAAGCTGCTTTGTGGTGATAATACTAACCCGAAGCAGATGTGTACCCAGAAGGGCGAGACAGGGGAGAAACTTGGTGTTTCTGTATCACAGTGCAAAACCCTATGCAGATAGGGTCCAACCAAAGCCGGCCTCGCCTGAGCCCACAGAATGCCAAGTGCAGACTCTGCCCTGACGAGGCACGTTCCACTTTGCGAGCATCTAATAACTCGAGGACAGCACTGGCCTATGCTTCTCCCTGTTTTGTCGCCGAGGAGGCAGGAGATCAACAGGGTGAGGGGCCCGGAGAGGCAGAGGGAAGGGCCAGATGGCCAGGAGAAGGGCGGCCAGCAAGGTGGGGGCGCATCCAGTGGTGGGAGGTGGCACAGTGCAGGGTGTGGAGGTTCCCAGGACCTTTGTAAAGCAGAGCTCGCGGGGGCACGTGTGCTCTGTAGTTTCCCGGTGCGGCTGAGGAGGGTCCTCTGACCGGTGGTGTTCCTGGGACACCCTTCATGGATCTCCAGGTACCTAGTGGGATTCTTGCTGTAGGCGGGCCAGAGCGAGCAGACATCAGCTGCAGAGTGGTGGGGATAAGGAATTTGGGGGGGCGCCTGGGTGGCTCGGTCGGTTCAGCGTCCGCCTTCGGCTCAGGTCACGATCTCACGGTCCGTGAGTTCGAGCCCCGCGTCGGGCTCTGCGCTGACAGCTCGGAGCCTGGAGCCCGCTTCCGATTCTGTGTCCCCCTCTCTCTGCCCCTCCCCTGCTTGCACTCTGTCTCGCTCTGTGTTTCAAAAATAAAAATGTGAAAAAAAATTAAAAAAAAAAAAAAAAGTTGGTCAGATATTGAGGGTATGCGGGGGGGAGAGGGGGAATTCTCTCTAAAGGGACTAGCGGGATTCCTGCTAACACTGGGCACTGCAGACCCAACCCAGGACGACACAGGAGCCCAAGGTCGGAGGCTCAGAGCCTGACTACAGCTTGGTGGGGGAGAGTCTGTGTCACGGCACATGTCGGGCGGTTTCAGACACAGAGCCCTGCCTGCTCAGTGGGAAATCGTGGGCTTGTGTCTCCCACACGCTCGCCATCCGTGGCCCGGCGTGCGGGTTCCAAGTGGTTAATTGTAGCCGCACCACCACGGCGTCCCCTCACTGGCTCGTAGCAGGAGGGGCTTCTGACGCAGCTGCGAAGCAGATATGATGAACCACAGTTTATACTGAACATATCTGTGCCTCATCCATTTGCTTGATTAAATTGCTCTGTGGCTTAACAGACTATTTGTTGATAATTCCTACTTGAGTTTAATTTAATAGCTTTTACCAGTGAAAATATATCAGCAAACGTGTAATGCTGGGGGGAAAATACCGCACAGCGTAACCCGCGTCATCAGAAATAACGGTGGGGCACGTACAGGACGCCGTTAGGGTTAGCTTGACGTGCCCAGAACCTTCGGGCCAAAGATGAAGGTTATTCCTGGCTCGACTACTGGCTGCCAACTGTATCCCAAGCAGACCTAGCCTCGATTTCCCCACATTTTGGAGGGGCACTTTCCACTGGAGCACCTGAATGTACTGAACAACCCCACAACACTGGTTAGCATGACTCTCGGTTCAAGTCCCAGAGCCTCTCTCTCTCCACCTCCCTCCCTGCATCCGACGCCGGACGTCGGACGTCTCCTACCCACTTGCTAATCTGCCACATCCAGGACAGTTTCTCATGCAAGAAACAGAGTGAAATCCTGGGTAATGTCAGATGATGTGCACTGAGACACCGTCCTTCCCTTAGTCGGTGTTCAGCTCTTTCCCGGGCTTGTGAAAGCAGGAAAAACATAGGGAAACCTCCTTTGCTGTATTGGGGTATGCGACAGAAGGACTGCCTGCCCGCAGATTTATGGAAAGAAGGTGTAAACAAGGTGAAAAAAGACAATTGGGTGAGATCTCAATCTTTTCGGCTGTCTTTTCACATACTTTTGAGCAAGCAATGATACTTTGGGGACTTTCCTTCCGTGTAAGGAGAGAAATTCTGTATTGAAATTGCAGGTATAAGGCTTATCACAAAAAATGACCACAAAGAAATGTTAGTGTCTTTATTTTTTTTTAATACTTATTTATTTATTTTTGAGAGAGAGACAGACAGAGACAGCGACAGAGACAAGCAGGGTTGGGGCAGAGAGAGAGGGAGACACAGAATCTGAAGCGGGCTTCAGGCTGTGAGCGATCGGCACAGAGCCTGATGCGGGGCTCGAACCCATAAGCTGTGAGTTCTTGACCTGCTTAACTGAGTCGCCCAGGTGCCCCTAATTTTAGTGTCTTTAAAATAGAATAAACAGGGGCGCTTGGGTGGCTCAGACGGTTGAGTGTCCGACTTCAGCTCAGGTCATGATCTCGCGGGTCGTGAATTCGAGCCCCTGATCAGGCTCTGTGCTGATGGCTCAGAGCCTGCAGCCTGCTTCGGATTCTGTGTCTCATTCTCTCTCTGCCCCTCCCCTGTTCACACTCTGTCTCTCTCTGTGTCAAAAATAAATAAAACATTAAAAAAATTTTTTAAATAGAGTAAACATACATAAGCAGAACAGTAAGCAAATGAGGTACTCATCAATACGGACTATTTATTGTGGTCGTCTCTGCCTTTTGTTGTTCTGAAAGCCCAATAAAAAAAATCAGCGTTAACATAGAACTTTTGGGTGCCTTTACTGAAGGCACCTGAAAATTATTTTAATTAGAAATGGTTTTCCGGGAAACCACCCAAGATCTAGAAGAGCTTACCTATCAAGCACCAAGAAGAAGCCTTAATGTCTGACTTTCCAGGAAGCTTTCTTTTTCTCCATGACTGGAGCCAACAACGCTCACAGTATCTGGTGAGAGTCCCTCAGCAGTTACTTTATGGGCACATCATGCTTCCCTTTAAAAGGGGGTAAGCAATTAAAAAATACTCACATCTACACACAGCGGTCAGTTACCTTCGACCGTGGGAAATGGAAACAAATTGACAATCGGTATGATAAGACCATTCCAAAATGCTGGTCATTTTACAGAATTTCCACGCTGTAGGGCTTCCGTTCACAAGAATGCCTCTCCCACTAGACGTTAAGTGCATGGAGGGCAGAGATCATATAAAGATCACATATCATATACCGACTGCTTAGCACCATGTACGTGGTTGATGCTCAAAATTCCTGGAGTTGTGTGAACAATTGAGTGAATACATAAAGAAATGAAATTCCGGGGCGCCTGGGTGGCGCAGTCGGTTAAGCGTCCGACTTCAGCCAGGTCACGATCTCGCGGTCCGTGAGTTCGAGCCCCGCGTCGGGCTCTGGGCTGATGGCTCGGAGCCTGGAGCCTGTTTCCGATTCTGTGTCTCCCTCTCTCTCTGCCCCTCCCCCATTCATGCTCTGTCTCTCTCTGTCTCAAAAATAAAAAAAAAAAAAAAAAAAAAAAAGAAATGAAATTCTCCTTCCGCTTAACTGCTCACCATCATCCGTCTCCCAGCTAAAGGACATTGTGTCCTTGTCACTCACCCTCAATCGTCTTTCAGCAAAAATGTCAAAGACAGATGAAATGACAGGTAGTCAAAGAGAACTGACTCCCTGGCTTTGATGACTCCAAGCAAAATGACTGTTCCTTAAGCGACTGACTTTGAGTATTGATACCTTACTCAGTCCATAATATCACTTTTTATTAATTTAAAAAAAATAGGCACTCAACGCCCTTCCTAGGCAACCCCTCTCAACCTTCCCCAGGCCCCAAGCCAGGCACTGGAGCTCTGGGGTCTCTCCTGGGGAACTGAAGGCCCAGCCAAGGAGGACTCCTTCCCAAAGCTCCATCAGTCGGGCCACTGATGCTGGGGCATTTCCTGACTCTAGAAGCCACCTCAACTCATGATGCCATGGCTTTGGGAACCGAACTGGTAACGGGTTCACGGATCGGTTCAGCTGACTCATAGCGCGGTACGTAAGGTAAGGATAGAGGAACATCGCCATCCAAGCCAGGGGACGGGAACTTCATCTTAGCGAATGGGGCCAATCTCTGGCCTTTTCTTCCCCTAGTCACACAGGAAGGTCATTTGAACTCTTAATTACCAGGCTGAGAGTGTACTGAGACAGCACAAGCCGTGGGTTCTGCAGGCCGTAGGGGCAATCTCAGGGGCACACAGAGGCAGGAGACACTGGGCAATAGGAAAAATGTCAATAAACCCAGAAAATATTGATCAGTATCCACAGCTGACAACTCTTGACTTGCAGTGTTACCATCCAGAGCAGCATTAAGTCTCCACGACAGCTCACACTGGCCACTTTAACCCCCTGAGGCAGGAACTACTCTCCCATCTCACCGTGCAGGGAAAGGAGGCTCACAGAGTTTAAGGAGCCAGCTGCTGTGAAAGGTGGACTTGAGAATCCAATTCAGGTGACTGCGACACAAAGCCCAGGTTCACCTGGAACTTTCTAACTTCCAAAAAAGGTTCTCTAGAAGAATCTTAGGTTTGGGGCACATTCCAAAACATCCCAATTTCCCTCAGGGTAATTTCCTCCTAACGATTACAACAGCCTTGCTTCAAGTCCCGTCTAACACCTGGTAAACTCCAGTAACCATACAACCCAGAATGACAGCACACGTCCTTATAGCAAGAGCGCCCTTTACAACATTCTAGGGGCCAGGACCATAAAGCAAGCCCTTTGGATTTCCCTGGGCTCCGTTTCCTCATCTGTAAAGTGGGCTGCTGAATCAGGAGACGGTTGCACCTTCCGGGAAGGTGCTGAGATCCTCGGGCAGTGTTGTCAATGCCCTGAGATCAGGGTGAAGGGCAGACACCGAGACTTGACGCCTTTCTCTGGCATGCTCAAAGAAGTCTAGGAAAGATATCCACTTTCCATTTAGAAACTCCCAAAATCATTCCAGCCAGAGTCGACTATCCTGGTCATCTTAGTTGGTGCAATGCTGAGACACTACAAAAATATTTAAGCTGTAATTCATAAACTGTTTCCAAGTCTGATTAAGTAATCTGGCTTCTCTATTGGTTAGAGCTTAGCAAATGTTGGATTCTAGATTAAAGTGAAGTTAAATTTAAAACCAAGTCCGAAAACATTAAGACCAAGTCTCTCCCTGATGGCTGTTTTAATAAAAATAACAGTGTTTTTACCCTTAAAGTAGCTACAGTCACTTTCCTGTTTATGTCACCAGCTTTTGAATTCAAAAACCAAAATGTTCAGTCTCTGTGTATATTTTACAAAATAAATTTCACAGAAACAATTAAAACAATATGTTCATGTTTACAAAATGAGTTGTCTTTTTCTTTAGTCCAAACAGGAAATATACATCCATGCTAAGGCTTTATATGTCCTATCACACAACCTCAAACTATGGACAGACCTCCCCTCTGAAATTTAACTTTTTTTTTTTTTTTGGATGAGCGTTTCTTGGCCTATAATCTGCTGTGGATACGCAAACAAATTAACAGCCTTCTCTGGAAAAAGAAAGGCAGCTGGATCGGAATCTGGAAGTTACTGGACTAAAGCACAGGGTCAGCGACTTATTAGAACCCCCACTAGGTGGAGGCACCGTGAGGCCAGGACTTCCAGGACTTCGGGTTTCTGGATCTACAATGCTGAGAAAAGGGCTGAACAAATACTAGGTCTTTACAAAGCAATTGCAGAATCAATCAGCTGGTAAGCTTTCATCAAGATCCTCAGTTCTGGGGGGAGATCCTCCTAGCAATAGACTGAGGATAGTAACACACGTCTACATGATTTTTCCTAAGACACAGGTGAAGGCATTTGTAGAGAACAGAGTACTTTATCTGGGCTGCCCATTCTCTATTAATGCTTCTGTCCAGCATCCAGCATCCAGACTGTATGAAGTGCTCATTGATTACGTGCTGATAGATCAATCACATCCCTTTCTAGTCAGTGGACGTACGTAGCCGATGGTGTATTTATTATTTTTAGAAATTTTTTTTTTAAATTTTTTTTTTTTAATGTTTTTTATTTATTTTTGGGACAGAGAGAGACAGAGCATGAATGGGCGGGAGAGGGGCAGAGAGAGAGGGAGACACAGAATCGGAAACAGGCTCCAGGCTCCGAGCCATCAGCCCAGAGCCTGACGCGGGGCTCGAACTCACGGACCGCGAGATCGTGACCTGGCTGAAGTCGGACGCTTAACCGACTGCGCCACCCAGGCGCCCCTATTATTTTTAGAAATTTTATTTTCACATTGAAGAAACCTCATTTATATCCCCCTCTTGGTTTCTCACCATGTCTTTTAAATTTTTTTTAATGTTTATTCATTTTTGAGAGAGAGAGAGCGCGCGCGCACAAGTGGGGGAGGGGCAGAGAGAGAGGGAGGCACAGAATCCGAAGCAGGCTCCAGGCTCTGAGCTGTCAGCAGAGCCTGATATGGGGCTCGAACCCACGAACGATGAGATCATGACCTGAGCCAAAGTCGGACGCTCAACCACTGAGCCATCCCAGGCGCCCATTATATTCTTTTTTTGAGGTACTTTCAAACCCTGGTTCTCTTTGCTGAGCCATGACACGGGAGGTTGTGTATATCATGCTGTACAGGATCGCTGACCCTCCACTAGTTCAGCCTGGTATCTGTTGCCTTTCTTCCCGAACAGCCCTGGGAGTTGGCTCACCCGTGTGCCTCCCCGAGGCAAGGACAAGAAGCGGAAGGAGACAAGGAGCTGTATAATGAACTTGGCATTTGATGAATAAAAACTTATCAGGCATAAAGGTAAATACTGTTCTGAGTTTCTATTCTTATCAGCTTTAGCTTTTTAAAGTGCCTGAGATCCAGCAAAGTGATTTATCTCGATGAACATATGTTTAATTTCTGTCAATGTGAGGTTTAAGGCAAGCCCTCCTCCATTATTTGATTAACAGTTGTACTTGTTTGAAAAATCTGTTTTACCCTCAGAGCCCAGCCACAAAGACTCCCATCTAGTCCAATTCTGACTCGGTGATACCGCAAAGGAAACTTTTTATACAAGTAATTCCCTGTTGCATTCATATCTAACCCTGAGCTTTGCTTAAAGATCTCTTAATTGTAACAACCCACACCCGGATCCGTATCATGGCAGCTGGACAAAGAAGGCCAACATGAAAAATGTGACATTGTTCCAACTGATTCGACTTCATTAGAAGAAACAAACAAAAACGGAGATGGGCGCCAGCCGTGTGGCAAAGGCCAGGGCAATGTCGAAGGGAAACGCTAGCTTCTGTCGCCAGCCCCTCCCCCCAACATCACAATGTCTGTTTTACTTAAACAGGGTTCCACCATTTGGTCATCTATAGATTGAACGATGTAATCGGAACACTGGGATGAGGAGAAGAAGGTCTGGTTGCTGAAATAAAAACCACATCAGAGAACTGTCCACAGATGACTTTGGAAACCCAAAGATGACAAGATGAGGGACAGGAGAAAAGGACATTAATTTTCAGGGTCCTCTGGGTTTCAGGTCGAATCTATATCAAACCCGGAGCTGCAGGGATATTGCATCAGGCACTTCACTACTGAGCATCGTTTCAGACTGGCGGGAGGGGATACTATTGCTACCTTTATATATGTATACATATACATATGGTCAACGCTACACGGATTTCGAGTACAGAACATCTGCCCGCTACGGGAGCACTTGTGTGGCTGTGGGCCACCGTACCATAAACCCGATCCACCCCGACCCACAGCCTAGGGGAGCGCCGGGGAGGTTCTGTACTTTGGACCTCGGGGGAGCGACAGCCCAGCCGCACGGATCCCAACGCCCCCCTTACCCGGAGCACCTATGTGGGCACGGTGACTGACCCGCATCCTGCGCAGACCCGGGAACAAAATGAGTTAGAAATTCCACAGGGGCAGAGTTTCGTCCCCGATGAGAGCCCGAGGACCGGTCCAGTTATTACTAAGTCCCAACAATAGCGTTCGATTTTAGAAAATCCGGACCAGCTCTCAAAAAACTTTAACTCCCAGACATGGGACTGTGGGTACCGTGCATGTGACAATAGAAAGGGCTCGGAATGGCTCTGAGACCCGCAGCATCCTCCAGGGCGCGGCGGGGACCCGGGTACCTGCGCGCACAGAGGCGACGGCATTTACCTCGAGTCGACTTAGACTGGAGCTCTTGGAGCGCGACTTCTTGCGCAGGTACACGGAGAAGAACCGTCGCACGGTGAACTTCTTCATGCTCAGGTCCATCGCCCCGCGCCCAGCCGGGAGGAGCCGCAGGCCCGGAGGACGCGCATTCCCGGCGCATCCCAGGCGCGCGGGGTCAGGTCCGCGGGCGGGTGCGCGCCGCCAGGGAGCCCGGCGCGGCGGCCATCGGCGCGGGGCGCGGGCTGCGGGCACAAAGGGCAGGCCGAGCCGGCCACGGCGGCCGGCGCTCCAGCGCTCCCTCCTCCCACCTCCTCCTCCCCCTGCAGCCTGCGAGGACCAGCCCCGGGCAGCCCGCCCCGCCCACAGCCACTACCGCCAATCAGTGCCCGCTGCCCCAGCGGCCTCCAGCTCCACCTCCTCTTCCTCCTCCACCTCCCGCTGCTGCTGCTGCCGCTGCTGCTGCTGCCGCTGCCTCCCCGCGAGGACCAGCCCCCAGCAGCCCTGCCCCACCCCGCCCCGCCCCGCCCACAACCACTACCGCCAATCAGTGCCCGCCGCCCCACATGCTCCCTCCTACTCTTTCTCCTGCGGCTGCTGCCGCTGCCGAGGCTGCTACCGCCCCGCGGGGACCAGCCCTGTGCGGCCCCGCCCCGCCCACAGCCACTACGGCCAATCAGATGCTTCCTGCTCCTCCTTCTCCTCCTCTCCACCTCCTGCTGCCACCACCTGGCGAGGGCCAGCCCCGCGCCGCCCAGCCCCAACCCGCCCCGCCCACAACCACTACCGCCAATCAGTGCCCGCCGCCGCACATGCTCCCTCCTACTCCTTCTGCTGCTGCTGCTGCAGCCACCAGCCCGTGAGAACCAGCTGTGGGCGGCCGCGCCCCGCCCCGCCCACAGCCACTACGACCAATCAGATGCTCCCTCCTCCTCCTCCTCCTCCTCCTCCTCTCCACCTGGCGAGGACCAGCCCCGCGCAGCCCCGCCCCAAACCGCCTCGCCCTCCATCAGCCACCAATCAGCGCCCGTCTCCTTGCCCCGCCCCTCGTCACTGCCACCAATCAGCGCCCGCAGCCCCAAGGTCTCCCTCCTTCTCCTTCTCCTCCTCTGCCCTCGAGAGGACCCGTCCCGAGAAGCCCCGCCCCTGCTCTGGGCCCGCCACTACCACCAATCAGGGCCACCGTCCCGCCCCCCCCGCTCTCCCCCCCCCCCCCCGCGCTCCTGCCCTGCCTCCTCTTCCTCCTCCCTGGGAGCACTCCCGGCGCACTGCCCCGCCCCCCGCCCACAACGCCAATCAGCGCCCTGGGCGGTGCCTGCTTAGCGAGCCGGGCGGAGGACCGGACGGAGGACCGGGCGGGGCCCCGGGCGGGCGGTGCTGGGCCCGGCGTCTCGGGCGCCTGCCCTCGGTTCTGCTCCGCTGGCCTGCGGGGCTGTTCTCTAGCTTGGGGGTGTCGCTGTTTCCTTTCCTTAAAACAGCCACATACACACTTGGGCATAATGCTCTTCTGCGCCGGACAAAACTTTTGTTCATTAGCAAACATGCCTGGAAACTGAACCCCAAATCCCAGGGGCTCCGTGAGCGTTCCCAGTGCGCCCCGCACCTCTCCTCGGCCCCGCAGGCCCGGGACTCACTCCCCGGGGATGAACGGATCCGCACGCGCTCTGGGGAAACCTCCCTTGGCAGTGCGTGGAGAACAAAGGCATATCCGTTCTCCATGACCTCCGACTCCATATATAGAAAATTATTCAAACGGATGACTTACTAGGCCCGGCACAGCCAGTGTCCTGAGGCAGGGCTCTCAGAGGCCAGCTGCTGGCTGTAGGGCCTGTGGGGGGGTTGCCCTAAAGGGGAACACACTTTTTTTTTTTTTTTTTTTTAAGAAATGCTCATCAGAGAGCTATAGACAGTTTCAGATCTTTGAGCTCAGAGCTCTGTGCAGCTTCAGCTCAGGTCATGATCTCAGGGTTGGTTAGTTCGAGCCCCGCGTGGGGCTCTGTGCTGACCAGTCAGGATGCGGACATGGCCACTTCCTTGCTTGGCGAGGACAAAAGCCTCGGGGCCAGCCTAACTCAAGGCCCGTGTTTTACCACAAGAGCATTTTGACCTGGTGTGACAGAATTGGAAAGGAAATGCCTCATGGGATGCTCATGATCCCCCCTACACTTGAGTGCAAACAGTTCTAGTGAACTTGGACGTCACAGAAGAAAAAAATAAAACGCCTTCCTATGTTCAATTATAGACATGATTTCATTGCTAGAATATTTGTTTGCCTGTGTCTTTATCCAGGTAAAACAAGTGCATCAAAATCCCTAAAGGGGTGCCTGGGTGGCTCAGTCGGTTAAGCGTCCAACTCCTTGGATTCAGCTCAGGTCACGAGCTCATGGTGGTGAGATCAAGCCCAGAGTCGGGCTCTGCGTGGAGCATGGGGCCTGCTTGGGATTCTCTCTTCCTCCCTATGCCCCTCCCCTGCTCGTGCTTGCTCTCTCTTGCTCTCTATCTCCCTCTCTGTTCATCCCCTGCTTGTGCGTGCTTTCTCTCTCAAAATAAGTAAATGCACATTTAAAAAGTAATCTCTAGAAATCGTTTACCACATTTACCACCATTTCCATGAATACAATGAATACCTCCAGACCACCAAATCTATAGGAGGTCAGGGTCCTCCTTAACCCGGGCCTAAATGATCCCCCACCCCCCCCAAATACTAGGGGGAAGGGTGAGCTTAATAAAGGCTCATGCCCAGATGGTGGGGAGGGGGAAGCTTGAAGAGAAGACAAAGCTGATCGGCACCCCCCACCCCGCCGTGGTTATCTTAAGTTTTCCCCTGACTTAAACACGGAAGCCTGGGACTGAATGGTGCGTGGTTGTTGCTTCCAAGAGAACGCCGGATTGGCCACGTGCATTCACCTCAGTTCCCCAGGGGACTGCGGAACACCTCACAGTGCTCGATACCGTGAGCAGCCTCAGGAATACAAAAAGGGCTGTCGCTAGTGGCCCGCACAAGTTCGCAGCCACGAGGAAGAGAAGGTGAGCGAACACACATGATGCGGGTTTGATGTAAGGAGAAAGAAAGGCGTAAGGAGACGCGGGAGCAGAGATAAATGAGAAGTCAACCCTAGCTGGAGAAGCCACGGAGGCGGTGGTGGCATCTGGGGTCACCTCTAAGGATGAGGAGCCATGTCCCGGGCAAACAGAGGGAGTGGGGTCCCGGCTTGCGGAAGAACAGGGTTATCGACAAGTTACAACGAACAGGGTTTCATGACTGAGTCATGAAAATTAAAGTTCCTACCAAGTCCCCAAGACACATGAGGTATGATGTTTCAGAATTTCGAGACAACAAGTAAGGTCTGCTCGACCCTGGAGCTCCGCCTTCCTTGAGGACAGAACAGACCCTGGACAGGAAGGAGAGAGGGTTCTGGAAGGAAGGTAACTTTGGCAAAGTCTGTGCTGTCATACCCCTCCTTCCCTTCCACCCAGAGGACCGGGTGGGGGGATGGCAGCTCCTTTGCTTCAAGCCCCACGGTGACAGCTGTGATCTGCTGGGGATACCGCAGCTCAGGCCTGGGATCGAGAGAGGCATGGGGTGGCCCCTGCTCCGGGCGGCTCGGGTGGGGCCGTTTAGAGGCCGTTTAGAGGGCCTGTGTTCACAGGGCTTGTAGGGGGAAGGATGCGAGAAAATGTCTTACAGATCAGGCATGGCCACGTGGGAAAGGAGCCAGTGTGGGGGTCTCAGAGACCTTTCTGGAGCAGAAGTGGTGTGGCAGCGGGCCCAGGGCTGAAGAAAGAATTCCAGGTAACTTTCAGAGAGAGAGGCCTCTGTCCTGTAAGTGTGAACAGGCGGGGTGGGGGGCCTCCAGGCACAATACCCCCCGAAGAAGACAGGACAGCTCTCCCTGAGAGGAAGGGTCAGCGAGAGCCCAGCTGGGCGCAGAGCAGTGTAAGTATGTGTGTCCTCTCCCTTATCCCCTGCCCTCCCGATCTGACCCGGGAGGGGACACAGCAGGTTCCAGCCAGGCAAAGAGACCCGAGTGTGGCCAGTCCTTAGGACTGGAAATACTCATTTCTTAATCAAGTATTTAACACTTAGAGCAAACACGGTTGTCTATTATCCGGGAGTGGGAAGCAAAAGCTGTGCAAATTGACGGGGTCTCCCTGTGGTTCACTTGGACGAGCATCGGAAGGTGTGTTTTGATCCGATCACAAGCCAAGTCTGTTCGACAAACCAGTTACAACTGGATGTGATGAGTGAGGGGGGAGAGGAGTCAAGAATGACATCCACGTTTGCTACCCTGACGATCCGTTTATAGCAGCGAGGGGCACAGAGGAGAGACGCCACCCTCTGGGGTCGGGGTGGGGCAGGGCTCTGAACTCAGGGCAAGGTGGACGGAAATTCCTCCTACAGACAAGGGCTTGCGACAGAGCACTGGCACAGGACGGGGAGGGCGAGAACAAGCCCCTGGGGCCTCTGTGCCCACACAGCCCCTCCTGGCCCGAATGCATTCTCTGGGTCACCCAACAACGGCAACGCAGACTCAAGTGATCCTGGCTAGTTCTCACCTGAGGTGCCCAGCAGAAACACACAGCAAGGCCCTCTAGAGAAATCCCCATGAGACCCAGCCTTCGAGAATTCCCTCAGACGCAGCTCCAGGGAGCACGAGCTCATGGCCACCGAGCACATGACCAGGAAGACAGCTGCCCGTGGCATCAGACGTGCCCTGATTTATCGGATGTGGGATGTGAAATTATGACATCGGATACGTTCAAGGAAATAAAAGGAAGACATGAAAATACAATTCAAGAGAGTCTAAAAGTGCCCCAGCAGAGAAAACTGGACAAGATACTCCTGGGAACGTGCCGACGTAGGGCTGGACACATGTCACACACGCTCGCACACGTGCTCCGTGTCACAGAGCTGACTGGCCGTGGGAAGGGCTGCTCCGTGGAACGCGTATCAGACATCGAACACCTGAGTCGTGTTTCTGTGAGCTGTTCCTCTCCTGAAACCCTGAGCCTCTAGAACAGGGTCCTCAACTGCATCAGGCTTTGTCCCCCAAGGGGACGTCTGGCAGTGTTTGGAGACACCTGTGTGTCACAGCGGCGGGGGGGGGGGGGGGGGGGCGGTGATGGATGATGGAGTGAGTCCAGGGCGCTGATGAATGTCACACAGAAAACTAGCGATGGTGACTGGGAAGGAAGCAGACCCCCACTTCTAGAATTTCCATCTGAAAGCTGCCTGTTGAACCGTATCGTCTTCTGTAAGTGCCCCGTGCACCCTGTTGCCCAAACCAGGAGGCAAGAATGACACTCACTTCTGTGCCTCCTTATTCCCAAATTCTAACGTGCAGAGACATGTTGGCGAGACGTTCTCAGTATCTTTCACTCCTCCCCCCGCCTCCCCTCCAGCCCTTGCTATCGGTCACGTGGCTTGGGCCCTCATTGGTTCCTGCCAGAATGCAGTAATCTCAGGCCGGGTCCCATTCATCACGGCCCATCTGCAATCCTGCTACTAAAATGATCTTTCTAGGAGCAAAGCGGGTCAAGTTACCCCCATGCACCACAGGTCCCCAGCTCTTCCAGAAGAAGGACAGACTCCAGAGCTGCACGGCCACGCTCTTCTTGGTCACTGCTCCCTCTGCCCTGCCACTGTCCCCCACCTTCCCTGCCCCAGAACTCGGGCTGGGCCACGCCGACACGCCCCATGAGCACGAGCTCCCCGTGTCCCCGACACCGCACGTGCTATGGTCACTGCCCGGGACACCCTTCCTGCCTGCCCGCCTCCACCCACTGGCTGCACCCCTCTCCCACTTCACGGCGCAGGGCTGGGTCGCTGCCGGGAAGTCTCCCCAAACCCCCCGACGCTGCAGGCGGTGTTAGGGAGTCTTCCCCGGGGCTCCCCATGTTACTTACGGCACCAGATGATGACTCCTGGCTTCTCTGCCCACCCCGCCCACCAACTCGGAGATACTCAGGGCGGCTACAATCTTCAGGCCTCCACACGTTTGTTTAAGGGGTTTTACGTTGACTATTTTCGGAGATGTGCTGGTTGTCAACAGCTGGGCCTACATCACTGTTCATCTATATAACACACTTATGAAATCCGCAGAATGGACACAACGAATCCCATCTTATGAGGCTCAGGGCGCCAAACCTAGTGTCTAAACGTACATAAGACAAAAGGGTCCCCACGAGGTCTGCGTATCAGTGAGTTCCCAGCAGTATCTCAGGCACTTTACTAGGTGTTTACCAAAAGAAATCAAAGAAGGGAGAGGCAAGCAAGACGGTGACAGGCTAGGACCCTCATTTCCCTAGATGATTACACTTGGTCAAGACGTGGCACGAGGCCAGAGTCCTGTGGACACAGCATCGCACAGACAGAAGTCTGCTGGCCTCCCTGGGCCTCCTTATGGCTGTGCTTTTGGTGCAGAGTATCTAGCTTTCCTCTTAAAGGTCAGCTTACTCATGAGACAGCACAGGGACACCAAAGTGAGGCTTGTTACACAAAACAGCGGAAGGGACCCAAGCATGTGGCCGAGAAAAGCAGTTGGAAAACATTTCGTGTAGATGCTGTAACGTGCTTGGTCTTTTCTAATGGTCGGTATTTTACGTGGGGGAGGGGCGAAAGGGGCATTCTTCACTGGGGGGGTGACAGCACCAGCAGAAACCCTGGGGTTGACCTTCCTAGTGTTTACATGTTGGTTTCTTACGGGTTGAACTGTGGGCCTTTCTAAGACAACATGTTGAAGTGCCAACTCCCAGGCCCCTAGAATGTGACCTTATTTGAAAACTGGGGGGGCGCCTGGGTGGCGCAGTCGGTTAAGCGTCCGACTTCAGCCAGGTCACGATCTCGCGGTCCGTGAGTTCGAGCCCCGCGTCAGGCTCTGGGCTGATGGCTCAGAGCCTGGAGCCTGTTTCCGCTTCTGTGCCTCCCTCTCTCTCTGCCCCTCCCCCGTTCATGCTCTGTCTCTCTCTGTCCCAAAAATAAATAAAAAACGTTGAAAAAAAAAATTTAAAAAAAAAAAGAAAAAAAGAAAACTGGGTTGCTGGAGAACTCCCCTCCAGGAGTCAGGGGAGCCTGACCCTCGACGCACCTCGATCTCCGTCTCCGGCTTCTGGCTTCCAGAAGTGTGGGGCAATCAATGCCTGCTCTTTGCGGCCCTCCGGTCCGCTGTGCTTTGTTATGCTGCCCACGGAGATTAAGGCACGCTTGTCATCCCCAGACAGAAGTCCCAGCGACCCTCTGTGATGGAGACAGCCGGTGAACAGGCTCACCAGTGAACACAGCGTTTGGTCTAACGGCATGTGAGAAAACGCGACTGTGAATAGAGGCACGGGGGCTTTTTCTTGTCAGCCCGAGCCGATGCCCAAGTTACAGAGGAATTGCAAGAGGAAGGGAGTCAACAGGAAAGAGGAAACAGGTGAAAACTATAGCAGGAAGGATTTCTGTAACTTAAAAAGGAAAAAAAAAATCCTCAAAATAGAAAAGTCCCTCAAGACCTGGAATGGGTACAAAGGAGAATGTCAAATCTTGCCAGAAGTTTTTCTTAGCGAGAAATGCTCATCTTTTAAACAATATTTCATAGACATCCATGGCATCCCAAACACCAAACACCTATATCGGAGATGGGAACCAGATGCACACATACGAGAAATTCTCGGCGACACTAGAAGCCACAAGGCTTAAGGCCCCTAGTGCCTGGAATTCACCTTCCTCATCAGGGAGCCTCTGGCGGAGGCTGGGGAGGTGGCAAGGGGGCGGCTGGGGAGGTGGCGTGCCATTCTTCCTAGTAGCACAGGTTACGTATGCAGAGGGAGCCTTCCTGAGACACAAAGATGTTGGCTAGAACAAGAAGAAAAATCCTCTTTTTTTTAAAGCATGGCTGATCCAATAGTACGTAGGGGAACACAAATGTAAGCAGAAATTGAGGCTCAGAAGATATTCCCTAAGAGGAAGCAACGTTTGTCCCGGAGGTGGATGTCAATCCCTGTAACCCAGACCCGAGTCTCAGCAGGGTCTGGAGAACAGGACTGGAGAGAGCTTGGGGCCGTGCGGGGTGGGAGGTCAGGTCTGAGCCACTCTGCTGAAAGTCAGGGTCCCCACAGAGCAGACTGTAGGGGGACGGCTGGGAGGGGACCTGCGTATTCAGGCGTGAGCACTGTAAGAAGCGAAGGCCAGCCTCCTGCAGCTCACTTAGTTCCAGAACAAAATCCACATGTACTACCAGCTTGAAAAACTCCAAGCCAAAAGTTTACTTTTTAATGGTCCCAGACTGTAGCATCCCAAGGACCAGGCAGAAGCAAATATAAGGACTCTGGAGGAACTACTTTAAGCGTGTCTCAAAGCTCAAACAGAAAACCTTCCAAGGGACCCGATTTGCGATCATAAATATGCGAGGAAATAGCTACCACAAGCAAGAGGCAGCGGAGATGATGAGCCGCGGAATCAGACGTGCAAAGGCGGAGAGGTTGAAATTTTTGTGTAAATGATATAAAATACATTAAATATGTTTGAAAAACAAAAAAGAAGACTGAAAGTATTAACAAGGGAACTAGAGATTATAAAACAATCAAGCAGATTTGTTAACATAAGTAGAACTTAAAAAAATTAAACTGAGGGTGCCTGGGCAGTTCGGTCAGCTGGGTGTCTGACCCTTGTCTCAGCTCAGGTCTTGAGCTCAGGGTTGTAGGTTCAAGCCCCGTATTGGGTGTGAAGGCTACTTTAAAAAATTAAACTACAATGATTTAAATTAAAAGCTTAACAGATAAACAGTGGTTTAGACCACGTCCAAGAAACAGTTAATAAAGGAAAAGTTAGATCTGATGATAAGTGACAATGTGCAAACTGGAAAGTCAAGAAGACAAGAACTACGAAGGCCAGTTTAAGAGATGGGGAAGACAGAAGGAGAAAAATCCAGAGTGCCTCTGAGTCGTACTCTGAGAAAGAAACCCAGATACATGTTATTCAAAGAGGTGAGCCGATGGCTGAGAAGCTTTTGGAGTTGATAGAATACACCAATCTTCGTATTTATGAAGCCTCCCCACATCCCAAGGAGGATTAGATAAAAAGAAATCCATACCTAAATACATATTAAATCCACAGAATGCTTCTTCAAAGCAACCATAAGGAGAGACAGGTTTTCTATATAGGAATGTCAATTAGAGCGTCGACTGACATCTCAATGACACTATTGGAAGCCACGGGAGAGTGGAATAGTAAGTAAACAGCGCTGAGGGAAACCATCTTGACTTCAAAGCCTCTGCCTTGCAAAATACCTTTCCAGAATAAGGGCAAGATAAAGTCACTTCCAGGTAAACCGGCTGAGAAATCCAACAATGAAACTTATGGGTAGAACAAAACACTTATGAACGCATAAAGAATCAAAGCGTTGCACAATTTGTGCATGTATACCTTGATGTAAGTTATAAACGACGTCTTGATTTAAAAAGTAGCATAGACGGCGGGACGGGAACGAGCGTGAACATCTTCCAACGTCATGCTGAGGGTGCGGCCACCATGGGCCCTGAATGTCTCTGCTTTCTTGATTCATTCTTGCTGAGTATGGGAAAAACATAAGGCACTGCCCAGTCCTAACCCAGGCCAGCGCTCAGGATTGTTCTGGGAGCAGGCATCCTTGAGGGATGAAGTCATGTTTCTCTCCAAGACAAAGAGCAGTCTTGCTACCACTCGTTACAAAATACCAGGCCCCTCAAACTCTGTGTTTCTGGCAGTGATGCGGTTTGACAGTGAGCACGGGATCCATCCGCCCTCCAGCCTAAGATGGCCCAATGGAACTTGGGGGCAAAGGAACCCAGTGCCAATACGGTTTTCGTGCCACTGTCTGCTCCTTGCACCACGAAGTCCCTTCTTTCTGATCCTTGAAGCTTATGTCTCCTTCCCCCAAACAGTAGCAGGCTAATTTGCTGCAAGTAAGGCAAAATCAAACTAAACCTTACACAAACTGAAAGGGTAGAAATAAATCAAAATATATAAAAAATTACAATCAACATTAACGGGCTACACTCTCAGGGAAAAGACAAAGAGCGCTACACCGGTTTAAACCAAATGTAGCTATAGAGACACGTCTAAAACAACAGACATAGAAAGGTTCAAATGAAAGAATGACAGAAGACAGACCATGCAAATACTAATGAAATGAGAGCTGGTAAAACAACATTAGCCCCATACGAAATACACAACAAACATCTGAAGATACAGTATCACCATATATTGAAGAACATTCAATTCACCAGGAAGATTCAATAACCCTAAACCTGCATGCACCAAATAATACACTTTCAAAATACACTAACCCCAAATGGACAGAACTAAGAGGAGAAACTGACCAATCCATTGTCATGTGACCAATCCATTGTCATGTCTTAACATAGCTCTCAATACAGGATAGATCACACAGAAAAACAAAATTCAGCACGCATTAGAATAATTAAATAACACATTTGGGAAAGCTGACCTAAGGAACATATATAGTGCTCAACATCCAACCACTCCAGACCGGGCATGTTCTCCAAGTACACGTGGGATAGTTAAAAAAAATTGACCATCTTGGAATCTAAGCTGCAAAGCACAGATCAGTAAACTATCTAAAAAAATAATCTCCTAAGTAGTTGTTACCATACAGATTGATTTTTCTTACTGCACCATAAAGATCATTTTTTACTCTATCATTTAACACCCCCACATGATTGGAAATCTTAAAAATATAGTCTAATCGCTTATATAATATAAATTACTCAATATTATTGATAAGTAAATATTTAATAATGTACAAATCATAGTAAAAACTGGAGATTATTTGGATTTGAGAGATTTAAAGAAATGCTGCTTGTCAATCTCTGTGGGATGCTATCGGGTTAAAATTCAGAGAGATGTTTACAGCATCCAATGCTTCTGTTAGAAAGAAGTCTAAAAATTAATGCATTAAGCATATAACTTATGGAATAAGGGGGAAAAGCCCCAGGAGAATAAACTCAAGGAAAGCAGAAGAAAGAAAATACTGAAAATGAAAATCAGAATTCATGAGAGAAAAAAGATACAGTAAAGAAGACAAATAAATTCAAAAGTGTATTTTGAAAAACTCAATGGAGTGATACATGTGGGTAAGAATAATCAACTGAAAAGGACGCAGCACAAATACTTAGGAAAAGAAAGGGCCCAGCTCCAGGGACAGCAGAAATGAATGGGATTCTCAGAGTCGATAATAAACAACTTTAGCGCTTTGAATTTGAAGCTGTGGGTGAGATGCACCAATCCTAGGAAAAGATAATGTAAGAAAAGTGACTCAGGGAAAATTAAAAATCTTACAGGTTTTATAATTACTTAACAAATTGATCCAGCACTTAAAAAATCTTTCTAGAAAGAAGGGCGCCTGCATGGCTCAGTCAGTTGAGCCTTTGGCTCTTGACTTTGGCTCAGGTCATGATCTCATGGTTTGTGGGTTCGAGTCCCACATTGGACTCTGCTGACAGCGCAGTGCCTGCTTGGGATTCTCTCTCTCCCTCTCTCCCTCTCTCTCTCTCTCTCTCTCTCTCTCTCTCTCTCTCTCTGCCCCTCCCTGACTTGTGCTCTCCTCCCTCTCTCTCTCTCTCTGCCCTTCCCCTGTTCATGCTCTGTCTCTCTCTGTCTCAAAAATAAATATAGACATTAAAAAAAATCTTTAAGAAAATGCAGCTCTCAAATGATACTATTTAAGATACAACTATAATAATTATCATGAAATATTTAATTATAAAACTATTGAATAATATTAAAGAACACAGGAAATGGAGAGACAACCAATGCTCAAGGGGAAAAAAAAAACCCCACAAAGATAAAAGTATCCTCCAAATTCCGAGAAGGGAAATTCTCTCCACATTGATTAATAATCTAACTGGATTCTGATGAGAACTGGGGTTATTTGGTGCAACTTGACAAACGAACTCTACCTGTTTTATGGGAGAATGAAAAGGTCATGAGGAACCAGCACAGCCTTGAAGACTAACAAGTTGAGAGGCGCTCTCCCGATCAGAGACCCAGGTTTCACACAAGCCCTTAAGCTGGTGATCAATCCCTTAACCCGGGAACTGACAGTGTGGCCTCCGAGATGGAAAACACTGCTCTCGTGTACGGAAGCTGATGTGGGCAGAGAAACACTCACGGTGTTTCTTCTTTCCTGTCTCTCTCTTTTTTATTTATTTTTGAGAGACGGGGGGGACACAGAATCCGAAGCAGGCTCCAGGCTCCGAGCTGTCAGCACAGAGCCCGACGCGGGGGGCTCGAACTCATGAACCTGGACATCATGACCTGAGCTGAAGTCGGACGCTCGACCGACTGAGCCCCCCGGGCGTCCCAAACACTCGCGGTGTTTTGACACAAATCTCAGGCCTATTTCCAGATCAATGCCTTGAACGCCTTTCCTTCCTGCGAACAAAATTCTACAGAACTGACCTCTGACCTCAGCTCCTCACTGGCTCGGGCCCCCACCCCCAGTTACCCCGCCCGCCCGGGGCACATTGCCTCCCCTGCTCTCTTTCGCCGAGATTACACTCCTCCTCCAACCAACACCAGTCCTCCAGGGGTGCCTTCCATGAACCCCCACGTCAGCCAGGCCCCCAGGAGACGCTCTCGATGCGAGAGGAATTACTCAGATGGGAATACTTAGGCGTCTGTGCGATCATGGGATGAATGCTTTCATTCCCCCTGGACTACAGACTCAACGAGGGCAGAGTTGCGTCTGTCTTGCAAACCAGCCCACCCAGTGCCTGGTACACGCAAAACACGTATCTGCTGGACAGACGGGGGAGTGAAAGCAGGCAGGGGGACCGGCGGCCAGGCCGCACCATTCCTCCCGACACCACGTGCTTTGTGACGCAGGACAGAGGGTACACGGATGAAGACTGATGTCTAAAGGCTGGTCCCCTCCCCACCCGGCCCTCTTCCTCTCTTTCAGCCCGTAACTGGAGATCACCTTGGCAAACTAAGGGGCCAAGTCAGCAACCAGAAATCATATTTTTAGGTATGGAAGGCCATAGGACGTGCTACTTCCAAAAAGAGTTCTTTACAGGGAACAGATGTTCGATTCACAATGGGACATCCTGAAGTCCAGCGCTGGGACAGCCACGGTTCTGAGCCAACAGTGCCTCGTTCTCTGTGTGGCTCCCCCAGCCCACGACAGCACGGCTTCCGGTTATTCTTGTGATCTCCCTTCCTCCCCGGGAGGCTGTGGCGGGCTCTCAGGAAGCCTGAGACTCCAGCCCCACCACCGCTTTCCGGGGAGCCACACTTCAGCGAGATCCCCGTCTTCCCAGGGAGGGATTAGGCTGAAAGCTGCAAACGCGAAAGCACACGGCAAACACACTTTAGCTTGGAAATATTTTACGTAACGGCCTAAGAGTATAAAAAAACCCACAAAACCCTAAAGAAATGAAGGGCTGGGAATTGGGCTCTTCCGTGGGGCATTAACACGACGGATGTGTCCGTGGTCTGTGTCCCCCCCAAAGATATACTCAGGTCCCGACACCCAAACCCGTGAATGTGACCTGATTTTGAAAGAGTCTTCGCAAAAGGCAATCAAGCTGAGACGAGGTTATAACGGGATTCGGCTGGGCCCTAAATCCGGCACGTCTGCTGTCCTTACGAGAAGAGACACACGCACGGAACAGCAGCCAGAGACCGAGACTGGCCTGATGCCTCCACGTCCACATGCCAGAGACCCCAAGTATCCCCGGCACCACCAGAAGCTGGAGGGAGGCTGGCCCAAGATCTCTGGAGCCTTCGAGACAGAATCAACTCCTTGATTTTGGAACTGGGGCAGTCGAGAGAGAGAGAGAGAGAGAGAGAGAGACCGAGAGAGAGAGCGCCAGGGGTGGGGCTGGGCTCACAGGGGTAACTTCTTGGGAGAAGCCCCTGTAGAAAAGGCCAGGGTCCCTGAGAGCACCACCATGTCCCAGGAGATCCCACCTGTGGGGAGGACCAGTGTGATGTCAGTGAGCCCGGGACGCACAGTGGGGGCAGGGGCTCTCCCTCGGTGCGACACGATGTTCAGAATCAAATCAGCCCCCACCCCCGACTGGGTCCTGCTCCTCCCCCGCTGGGGTGTCAAGACTGATGCCCGCAGCCTGCGAGCAATGGTGTGGACCTGGGGTCTGCTCTCAGCGGAGGACCCGAGAGGCGTGGGTGAAGCCACGTCCATCTGGGTGGCACCCGGACAGCCTCCAGGGGGCGGTGAGGGCTCTTTAGGAGTCCGTGTTTCTACACAGTCCCGGACGGTGGCTCCGACGTGTACAACGTGCACGGGATCATTCCACACCGCCATCTGGATGGGCTCTCACGAGTCACGGCTGGCCAAGCCCCTCTCTGTCCCCCTAGTCGCTGATTTCCCCCTACTTTTTAGGATAAAGACTGAGCCCCTTGGATGACCCCTCAGAGCCCCCAGTTCCTCTTCAACCTCTTTCTGGCCGACTCGCAGACAGAGGTCCTTCCCCAGGGCTGCTCTGCCTCACTTTACCCATACACGGTGGTCTCGTCATTTTTCGAAAACAGCACCTTGATGTAGCCAATTTCGTCTCATCCTTTACAGGTACATTTAAGGGCCATCTTCCCCGGGAAGCTTTCCTACGCACGCACACACCCAGCATATATGTACACGTACGTGTGCACAGATAACACACACGTGCGTGCACATGCACGCCCACCTCACTGCACCACTGATTTTCATGCTCTCTCCCTGAGCACCTGCAGGATAACGTACACGCCTCCGTCCCGGGCTTCGCAATCACCCTGATCGTCCATTTGCCTCCAGTTCTGCACTGAGTAGGTCGCGGGTGCAGGGAATACCGTCGATGATAGAGGGATAGCGGTGACAGTGGCAGCCACGGTGTGGGGAGCAGAGCATAACGTATGACTTGTTGAACCATCCGTACACCTGTAACTAACGTTCCTACCTGTAAGTGGTCCCATGTCAACCAGACGTCCGTGAAACAAACAACACCCATCACTTGTCCCCATCTGCCCTCAAGCTACATCTCCCACCACCCCCGGCCTCTGCCCTACTCTCCAGCCCAGCAGGACCAGGCAGATGCGTATGCCTCGAGGAACGTCTGCTCAACATCACGTCACATGTGTCGTTGGGAAATACAGACGTGCACGACTCCCCTACACCCCAAGCTGCTGAGCCACAGTCCCCTCTCCTCTGAGGGAATCAGGTGGGCTTCCCCAGGACTCTATCTGGGGTCTCTGCAGGAGATCTGTCATCACCACACCCTTACTCCTAGACACTGAAAACAACGCAGCGTCCAACTTGCATCAGGAGCCAGGAAGTGGACGACAGGGCTCTTCTCCAGCTCCCTGGAGGCACGCAAGGGGCCAAGAAATGGTGGCTTCTTTTCAGGCCTATGTCCCGCATTCACTATAGCTGGCCTTGCACTAAGGCCAAGGGCATCACGTGCCTATGATACTGTGGGCAAAGGTAAAACTGAGTTGGGCAGGTGCACACAGGCAACATTCTATGGGTTTGGGAAAGCTCAAAATTTGGCTTCCAACTACCCAGGCCCCCCTACCCCCCACCCCAACGTTCCAGCTGAAATTCTAAATGATTCTGACTCTCAGAGCAACCAGTAGAAAAGTGACTCCCAGGACGCAGACAAGACTGCAGGACTGGTCGTGACTGGGCAGCGTAGCGAGATTCAAGGCGGGTTCATAGAGCTCGTGAGACTCAGGTGGCTCAGGTCTAGCACCTGGACGGGCCACTGGCTTGGTCGTTTTTAGCACCTGAAATCGTGGCCCGGGGATGGGTCCACGAGAGAGTCCCGTGCCTCCCGGGCACACCCCTGATGCGACCACGTCCCGTGCCCTCACCAAGCCGGCTCTGTAGCTACAGACTCTGTCTACCCAAAAATGTCAGCACAGGACATGTCACCAGTGAGGTGAGGGTCACAATTAAGATCAGAACCGAGGGGCGCCTGGGTGGCTCTGTCGGTTAAGCATCCGACTTCTGCTCAGGTCATGATCTCACGGTTTGTGAGCTCAAGCCCTGCGTCGGGCTCTGTCTCTCTGTCTCTCTCTCTCTCTCTCTCAAAAATAAGTAAACGTTAAAACAATTTTTTAAAAAGATCAGAACTGAAATCTTTTGGTTCAACATTGGTGTTTTCTCTACTTTATCTCATGGTTACATCTTAAGTTTCCTTTCTTTCTTTCTTTCTTTCTTTCTTTCTTTCTTTCTTTCTTTCTTTCTTTCTTTCTTTCGTGAAAAGCAGACCACATCTACTTCCAATGGATGTAACCATTTGTACAACTCAGCAAGTACAGGAAAGTGTTGTATCATGTGGGCAGGGATTCAAAGATTTCTTTTAACCAGATTATGCAATTATCCCGAGGCACAGCATTATGTAAGTGTACCTGAAAAACAGGTTATTACAAGTAATGAAGCTAAAAGCCTGGTGTTGGTTCACCTCTTACGAATATCTCACCTTTGCCAAGGATTGTGAGATCCACTAGGCTGTGTCCTTGCTTCGCTTAACATTTTATCAACAGTAGACAATTCTTCACAGAAAGACCAAGGAAACCCGAGGAAAGCTATGAGCTTCATCGCAAGAAAGGGGGGCAGACATTTCCTTGAAGCACTGGGGACAGTGATCAAATACTCTGCCACCAGCTACTAAACTCACTTAGGTGCTTAGGCGATGACAACCTTTGTGGAGAATTCTGAAATATCGGGTCTGACTAGCTGGTTAATAATGAGGACGGTGACATTTACGCAACGGGGCGTGGCTTACGGGGCGTGTGTGCAACACGCGGTTAGCCGACTCTTGGGTCTAATACATCCTCAGAGCTCTTCCCTGGGTCCCTCTGGAAACACAGCTCCTGAGAACCCATGCGTCAGCTGTGGCCCGTGGTTATTTCAGGTGCCCACACGACCGGGACCCAGACCGGCCAGCCCCTCAGTCTGCACCACCCCGGACACTGCCGGTGAAGGGTTAACACAGTCGCGATTCAGGGCAGGGGGCTCACCCTTCCCCCCCCCCCCCCCCAGGCTCCCATGACCCCTACGCTCCTGAGACACCTTCCTTCTTTCCTACTGCTGGGTTTTCAAGACCATTAAAAGCTAAAAGAATTTAAGAATATTAAAGAATGGGGGCACCTAGGTGGCTAGTCGGTTAAGCGTCCAACTCTGGCTCAGGTCACAATCTCACGGTTCGTGGGTTCGAGCCCCGTGGTGGGCTCTGTGCTGACAGCTCGGAGCCCGGAGCCTGCTTTGGATTCTGTGTCTCCCCCTCTCTCTGCCTCTCCCCTGCTCACGCTCTGTCTCTCTTTCTCAAAAAATAAACATTTTTAAAAATTTTAAAAAAAGAATATGAAAAAAAGTTAAAATAGAGATGCCGCGAGAATACGGTCTGTGATCATCTCTGCTCTGCGTAGACGGGGAGGGCTGAGGCTGTGGGTGGCCTCAGAGGGGAACCACCTGCAGGTTACATGTGACAAAGGCCATCTGGGGTATTACATCTTATCTCTGCTATTTTTATTAAAAAAAAAAAACTCACCAGGAACTTATTTCCATATGTACTTTCATTCCAATTTCCTTTCCCACTTGAAAAACTTTATTGAGAATCTGAAACTTTTCTTGGGAAATTTATACCACCTGGTTTTACCCAAAAGACAGTTGCAAATGTGTAGTCTTCAACAGAAAAGAAATTCGTCCCCTTTCCCCAGGCACAGCTGGATATTATCACTCTGTTCTCTTTGAGGAACTTGGCAGAAGCCACGTGGAGGTCACCTTTGTGTATGACTCAACCTTGAAGCTGACACCATTTCTTCACTCAACCAAGCTATTTTCTGCTTTGCTCATAACGAGCTTCTTTTTTTTTTTTTTTTTTTTTTTTTTTTAATTTTTTTTTTTTTTCAACATTTTTTTTTTTATTTATTTTTGGGACAGAGAGAGACAGAGCATGAACGGGGGAGGGGCAGAGAGAGAGGGAGACACAGAATCCGAAACAGGCTCCAGGCTCCGAGCCATCAGCCCAGAGCCTGACGCGGGGCTCGAACTCACGGACCGCGAGATCGTGACCTGGCTGAAGTCGGACGCTTAACCGACTGCGCCACCCAGGCGCCCCATAACGAGCTTCTTTATGTGGCAGAGAAACAACTCACACTCGGCGGAGGGTGAAATGACCCAATGCCACGCTAACACCTTGCTGCTGAAGGCCACCTGCTCGGGGTCCCGTGTTACAGGACATCCAGGATCGAACGAATCCCAGACCGCTCCGCTGTGAGCTGTACTGGGCTTTTCTCACCCGGTCTTGACCACTCGGGTAGGGGAGCCTCTCTCCAGTCTAACGGGCAAGCTCCGCAATCACACCTTCATTGCCATTACCACACCAGACAACGCCGCAGCGCCTGGCTTCCCCAGCTGCTCGGACTCCGCGGGCCCCTCGGTCACGCGGTGGGGGTCTGCCTTCCCGGGGTAGCCCGGGAAGAACCTGCCACCCTGTTTCTCCTTATTCCACTTGTTTGTCCTGTGTCTTTTTTGAGGAGGTGAAATAATCCCTGGGGACCCGTCCGGCTCATTCCTGCCATGAGCTCCAGGCAAACCAGGCCCCACCGTTCCGGGATCGGGCCCAAGAACACAGAAGCTACAAAGTCCGCAACGTGTCGAAAGGCTGGCGGGCCTTCACCAGGTCACCAGCAAAGAAGAACTGTTTCCCTGAATTTCTTTTTCTTTTTTCCTTTTTTTAATGTTTATTTTTGACAGAGAGACAGAGTGTGAGCAGGGAGGGGCAGAGACAGAGGGAGACACAGAATCTGAAGCGGGATCCAGGCTCTGAGCTGTCAGCACAGAGCCCGACGCGGGGCTCGAACCCACGAACCGCGAGATGGTGACCCGAGCCACAGTCAGATGCTCAACCAACCGAGCAGTCCAGACGCCCCTTGGATTTCTTATTAATCAGAGATACAGAGCACAGAGCAGCTGGAACGTTGCACGGATTTTGTATTACTTGATGAAAACACCTGAGAGCATTTGATTCATGACCCTAAACTGATGGAAAAGGGAAATGAGTGCAAGCCGACAAGAGATGTAGGGAGTGCCATGCAACTACCTCTGACCCGGGGTCCCCGGTTCACCGTGGGAACAAAACAAATAGGGTGGCGCCCCTAGAAACATTGGGGGGGGGCAACTCAGAGAGGGACCACCCGTTTCACAAACCAAGCAAATATGTTCATATTTTCACGAAAACATATTTTCAAACACTTGCCATCGCTGATTATAATGCTTTGCAAACAGCATGACTACCCTTAACCTGTCTCCCAGAGGCCTCTGCCCAACACGGGCCACCGTGCCCAGCAGATCCCTGCAGGATGGCATCTTCCTGGTGGAACCAGGGGAAAGGAGCGCCAGGAGCAGGTTGTGTTCTTATCTCAATGGACTCATTCTTCAGCCATATAGTAGTTACGTTTTCAGAGACACTCGCCCGGACTCGCCCACAAGACTCTCCACGTTCTCTAATTTGGCGAGCGCGTGCCTCTGAACTACTGCAAAGAGAACCAAAGCTCGTTGCAAAGAATGTATCCAGTGCCGCGTTTACTCTTCTGAAGTGAAACGCCTTGCCTTTCGGCGGAAATACTACAGCACTGCCGTAAAGATCGTCACAACGCACGGTGCTCTCCGCTGGGTACTGGACACGGTGCTTGCACGTGGAGCAAGCACACTTACTGGTTGTGTTCAATCGGAAAGGGCGCGGTTTGTTCTGTTTTCTCCATTAGCAATAGCAGGACTCCAAGCAGGTGCAGGAGCGGGAGCAGGCGAGGGGGCAGGTGACGGGAGCAGGTGCAGGCACAGGAGGTGGGCGCTGGTGTGGGAACAGGTGTGGGAGCAGGTGCAGGTGTGGGAGCAGGTGTGGGTGCAGGAGGTGGGAGCAGTGTTGCATGCAGCGAGCGAGAGGGGCGAGTCCTAGGAGATGAAGACGGGAGGCCAGGGACCTCCCAGACCAGGGCAAGAGCTTGGGCTGTGACTGAGAAGAGGGGGAGCTGTGGCAGGCTCTGAGCTGGGGGGGCGGGGGGCGCAGGCCCGGCCACAGTTCCCAGAGGACCGTCATGGTGAAAACTGTCTACAGCTGAGCAACCCAGTCAGGACCCACCTGCCACATGAGGCTCCTTACATTTAAATTAATTCAAAATTAAATAAGATGTAAAAGTTCCATTAAAGGAAAAACCGGGGGTGCCTGGGTGGCTCAGTCGGTTGGGCGTCCAGCTTCGGCTCACGTCAAGATCTCGCGGTCCGTGAGTTCGAGCCCCGCGTCGGGCTCTGTGCCGACGGCTCGGAGCCTGGAGCCTGTTTCGGATTCTGTGTCTCCCTCTCTCTCTGCTCCTCCCCCACTCACGCTCTCTCTCTCTCTCTCAAAAATAAATAAACATTAAAAAACAGGAAAAACTGGTGAAACTGAGATCAAGTCTCCAGTTTGGTTAATAACAATAGCCCACCAATGTCAGTGTCTCGGGTTTGACAAAGGCACCGTGGCATGCAAGATGTTGGCAGGGAACCCAGGTGAAGGGCACATAGGGACCCCCTCTACTATCTTGGCAACTTTCTTGTAAATGTAGAAGTATTCCGGAAGAAAAAGAAAAAAAAGAAACAAACCCAAATGTTAGTTCCTGGGTCACACTACCCGACTTCTAGAAGGTCACAGATGTGGAACATCTCCATCCTCAGGCGGAGTCCTCTTGCTCTGTGCTGTGCAGGGTTAAGAAAGGGCAGAGGCAGGAACACGGATTTGGGGGCTCGGGGAACAAAGCCGGGACCAGACTGTAGTGGGAGCTCT
Organism: Neofelis nebulosa; assembly: GCF_028018385.1. Taxonomy (NCBI): domain Eukaryota; kingdom Metazoa; phylum Chordata; class Mammalia; order Carnivora; family Felidae; genus Neofelis; species Neofelis nebulosa. The sequence continues at coordinate 153,186,919 of NC_080787.1, forward strand.
GACGATGCTGTCACATGGGCTTGAAACAGGATCTCAAGTACGTTTTCATTAAGCTACCCCTTGAGTCTCTAAATGTGTGGCCATGCAGACCACAAAGTTCTATGTCCCAAAGCACAAGAGGGTGTCCTCGTGCTCCAGAAGCCGAGCTGGAAAGTTCTTCGGCTTCAGGGGGTCACGGGCGACCCGTGCCAGCACCCCGGGAAGGCACCTGCACTGTTCCGGCGGCAGCTTCCCCTTCCCCCACTTGAGTCCACCTGAGTGATCCTGGCGCCTCCTCTGGACGCACCTGTCCCCGCTCTGGACCTCGGGGGAGCCATCTCACCCGACCAGTCGCTGCCAACAGTACATCAGGAAATGGGAAGGGTTTGGTTAAATCAGGAATCGTGAGAAAAGAGAAATCGATTTCCCAAATATTCTGTTTTAACTTAAAAGACGTAAATACGTATTTGTTTTGCCAATCGTCTCAGGGAGGGCCAAGGGCTTCTTTGAGCGTGAGTCTACTCTCTTCCTTGGTTAAACCATGCCCCTGCACATGGGCTGGACGAAGGTATGTTCAGTTGCGAGTGACTCAAACTGACGCAAGTGATCATGAATTAATCACCTTTCCTAACAACAGCTCCACGAGTTCATGCCGGCCCCAGAGCTGTTGTTGAGCAGCAGACTCACGGGGGTCAGCAAGGCTCCTTCCGGCTCTACTCCGCCATTTGCAACAATAGCTGGGTGTGAAGTACATCTTTCCTGAGGGTCATAGAGTGAGCCAGGGCTGGGTGCATTCAGCCAGAAAGTGAGAACTCGCCCCATTCTGGAACCCTAGCCTTCCTCCCACCTGGATGCACTCCACTCCCAGTGGTACTGACATGGGAGAAAATGTGCACCCCTGGGAAGGAGAGAGACAGGCCCTGGCTGAGGGGTCACGATAGCTTCCAGCACCCCACATCTCCACGCGTGAGTCTCAAGGTGGAGGAGTGGGGAGAAGTTAAATTAACTTGGCCAAGCACCCCAAAAGCTGACGCCTGGGCAATTATACCCCCGATGTTTCCGTATTTCACCCAACCCTTTTTTCATCTGTGCTCCTATATACCAGTCGTTTCCAAAGTATCCAGTCTATCTTCCATAGAAATTTTCTCTCTCCCTTTTTTTTAAGTGTTTATTTATTTTTGAGAGAGAGAGTGTGTGAGCACAGGAGGGGCGGAGACAGAGGGAGACAGAGGATCCAAAACAAAGCAGGTTCTGCATGAGAGCCCCATGTGGGGCTCAAATTCACGAACCACGAGATCAGGACCTGAGCTGAATTCAGACATTTAACTGACGAAGCCACCCACGTGCCCCTAAATTTTCTCCTTAAAAATTTTTTTTCATGTTTTTATTTATTTTTGAGACAGAGAGAGACAGAGCATGAGCAGGGGAGGGGCAGAGAGAGAGGGGGACACGGAATCCGAGGCAGGCTCCAGGCTCCGAGCCATCCGCCCAGAGCCCGACGCGGGGCTCAAATTTACAAACCACGAGATCGTGACCTGAGCCGAAGCCAGACGCCCCTCTCCTTTTTTTCTTGCTGAAAATTCATGCATTTACAGTCATCAGTTATGATACCTGGTGAATCTCAGCCAACACGGACTGCAGGAAAGGAAAACACATCGCCAGCTCGACATGACGTGCGAGAAGGGTCCCGATTTCAGTGACGGCTTTGTACCCAGAGCCAGTGGTGTGGTAAACGCTGCCCACACGCACAAAGCAGCGAGGCAGGTGAGGAACCCGATACAGGTGACTCTGGCACACTGGTAACCTCAGTGGTGGAGCTGAGCCAACGGGCCTGCTGGAGGAGCCCACCTTGGCCATGGCTGTGGGCTGCACGCCCTCGAGGCGGCACTGACGGCAGGTGAGACTGGCGGGTGGTGACCGGAGGTCGGACGAGAGTCTGTTATTAACTCCCCATAAGATGGCAGATAAAAAAACCCAAAACCCGCCAAAGGAACGGAGATCTCTTCTTATGGCCCCAAATATGGCACAGGTGTCAAAGGCTGGCCTCTGTAAGAACAACAGGGACTCTGCTGCCCCCCTGGGTGGCAGGAATGTGAACCGCGAGACCGGTTTGGAAAATTGGCAGGCCCAGGGAGGAGGGGGTGGAGGTGCCCGGCCCTGGGGCCCAGGACTGCACGGTGCCAGTACAGGTGCAGGTGTGGGCACAGACGCGGGTGCGGGTGCGGGTGCAGAAAGGCAGAAAGGCGCATGTGAGCTCTCACAGCCGTGCCAGACAGACAGCCTCGAGCTGGGAGCGAGCCGTCCGGCGGGGAGGGCGAGGGGCACAGGTGCATGTGACTGGGGGAGTGAGGGGAACAGCCTCCAGCGGACAGACAGGCCAGCCGCAGAGGCACCCGTCCCCACGGCGACTCTCCCAAATGCGGAGGTGATCCAGACAGACGCGAAAGAAACCTCACAGATGGATCACAGACTTGGAAAACACACGTATGTCTTAGGAGGCCACAGAAGCCCGGGTGACTGTGACCTCGGCGGTGTTCTGGTTCTTGGCCTGAGAGGGGTTCCCTACGTGTCTGTCTTACAATTACTCGCTCAGCCGTCCGTTAACCCTCGCGCACCGTCGTGCGTGTGAACTTACTTCACGCGAACAGGGAAAGTCCCGCTGGCAGCCGAGCTCTCAGGCGGGACTTTGTTGACCGCCATGTCCTGCCTTCCGAGGTGTGGCTCGGACACAGAACGTCTCCCCACGTGGCGTGCTTCCCGAACCAGCGGCTGCAGGCCGCCTCAAACCGAGCTGCTCACACAGGCAGGGTGAACGTAGCAAATGTACGTTGATTGGCACAAAGCAGAGCCGTTCGACAAACCCTAACGTGATACTTCCTCCTCCGCTGGCACACTGGGTCCGTGCTCTGGGCGGATGCAGGAACAAATGCCGCCTGGTTGCCAGTTTCAAGGAACCCTCGATTTAGGTTCGGAGGAAAACAGTTCGTTTGCACCCGAAGCACGAGGCTGGTGTGCTGTGATGCACGTGGGAGCACGTAGGGAGCGGTAACCTTGGCCAGACACTGGCCAGACTTCCGTGCGAGACAAGGCAGGATGCGCAGGAGCGCGACCCTGATCCGGAACACCGTGCTGGCACAGGCTGGAACATTCCGGAACCTCTTGATCCCCTTCATCCAAGAAGACAGGGCTCTGAGAGCCGCCGATCAGATACTTGAGGGTGCGGAACCGGGCACGCAAGGGTGCAGGCGGATGCCCTTGCCAGTAGTCAGGCTTCGTGAGACCTTGTTGACGACGGAAAAGAGGTAAGTAATGCCACTCTGTTCTTGGGGCCCTAAAACTGGGATCTGAGTGGCTACCTTGTTCCACGACCTTCGGTAAGGCCCTTAAGCCTGCATTTTGGCTTCCTCACCTACGGAACGGGAGGAACCACCTGGCAGGTGAGGTGATGAGCCCGCGACCCAGTAGATAGATCGCAAGAGGCTGGCGGCTGTCAACTTGTACAGGATTGTCACCGGGCCCGGGGCCCCAGGAGCCACCCAGAGAAAACTGCCACATCATCATGGGGATCAACATCATCATGGTGGATGCCACGTCCAGCTTGGAAACACACAGAACAATGAGCAAAGCTGGACGAGAGCGCGAGTGTCCCCGTGCTGGGGAAATGTCAGATGGTCAACAGGCGTTTGTCTCATTACTGCTGACTTTCTCAACAGCCACCAAAGAAACGTCAGAGAAACTTTAGCGACTAGGAGAGAAAAATGCCATTTCCACAATAAGACACGTCCGCGCCCCGAACAATGGCGTAGATGAGGCTCCGCTGTGCCCGACAATCGTATTCAGGGAACACCTAACACAGATTCTGGGGGAACGGCAGGCAGGTTCTGGGGGCTTTCAGACCCCGGCCCCGAGGACGGGGAGCCACAGAGCCCGCACTGAGAGAGGGATGTGCACCACAGACATCAGGAAGGAAGAGACGTCGAACGGCAAGAGCCGGTGACACACGTTCGTCTTGTCTGTGAGCAGATCTTGTCCACTACGGGACGAGGGAAAACGCAAGAGGCCAAGCCAGTCTCTCTGACGCGTCTGATGACAGAGATCGGAACCGTGGGTGTGGTTCAGCCAGAAGGCCGGCTGGCGTCAGTTTCCTCTTCCGAAGCAAGGGTTGACTGCTGACTCGACCAATGAAGGATGACGTCCGGACTAGCAGCTAGCATCCGTGACTGCGTTGAGGGTCACGGGGATCCCCACCCACCTCCCCTATCAGTCGGCCGAGCACAGGTGACAGGTGCCGATCCCCGGGGGCCTCGCCCAGCGCTCCAGCCGCACCGGGCACGCCTGGCTTCGTGTGGACGCCGCAGGGGCAGGTCGGCTCCCCTGGGGCAGAGGGGGCTTCTAAATCGCATGCTGAGGGCTTCTCAGATGCAGAGGCCAAGCCACTTGATGAAAGCCCTCGCCAACCTGGGGACACACCTCGAAACCCCGACACAGCCATCCGAGGGCCCAGCGGGTGGAACCTGCCAGTAACAACACTAAAGTCCTGCAAAGCAGAACCCCCGGGTTTTCCCATGTGGTCCAAAACAGCAACTCTGACCCCCACCTGTCACGGAGGAACTCGCTGCAACACCGAAGCCCTCAGCAACTCGAGACCCTAAACCTTCCAGGTCCCTCGACACCCTTCGAGAAGGCGACAGAGCAGAAAGTTGTGCTTGGAACTTGTCCTGGGGGTGCTGGAGTGGACAAACTCAGCCCCCCCCTACAGCCTTCCGTGGTGTAGGTTCCCCAAGAGGGAGAAAGAATGGAGACCTCGACCAGGCAAGCAGGCTCGGTCATGCAAATGTCCGTTTCGTTGCCTGCCGTGCGTAAGACGTGCGTCAGTGTGTGCAGCGTGGGCCCGCGGGGCCAGGACTTAGAGCATGCCTTGTGGCCCCAACATTCCAGGCCCGACATTGACCAAATAACTAAATACCATGGATCTAAGGCACCCAAATTCTCACTCTTCCCAAGTGCTAGAAGTTTCCACGTCCCTCCCAGAATTATATCCCTCCGTTCACATGACTCACCTGCTCCCCTGCCTTGCCCCCACCACATGGGAGCATAAAGCGCTTTCACCCACCAAAGCCCTATTGTGGCGCTCACATGGGGGCCACAGAAGCATCCGCTGACACACTGATGGGGCAGATGTCCCAGGGGAAGTACTTACGAGGCAGGAAGAAAAACAAGTCAAATACGCTAAATATATTAAGACACAAAGTGCCTTTTCCCGATTTCAGCCTATTAATTAAAAAACAAAATTAAAATTAGGTAGGATCGCTCATTAAGTCTTTCATTTATCTAAACACAGGCTGGCAAAACTAATTGGACCAGAAACTTCCCTCAGCTTCTCCCGGAGGCCTCTGCATGGTCCTGGAAGGACCCGTGTTCCCAGGAGGTCACAGCCCCTGCTCCGTGGTTCCGTGGCCAGTCTGCAGGGCAGAGCCCAAGGTGCTCAGGGGTGACAGTTTTGTTTTGACCATGGGAAGAAAATATTTCCTTTCAAGTTGTTTTCTTCTTTCCTACACCGACTGTGCCAAAAATATGCACTTTCTTACAGGTCCACTGCATGTAAGAGTGGAAGCTAACCCCAGAGGTGAGTTCCGGGGATCTGGGCAGAAAGAGAAGGGTGGTCACAGCCGCCAGCACCGAAGACGGTGCAGACGTGGGGTCCTCCGATGCCAGTCCCGCTCCCGCTGCCCTCCGTCTCCAGCACGAACCGTGGGACCAGGGGCAGTCCCTCCTGGACCCCATCCCCTTAGTGGGGAGATTGGGGGGGGGTGGTTGCTTATCTTACTGGGTGAATCAAAGGAATCAATGGAAATGAAGAATATTCACAAATTAATCGTGTAAACTGGAGACACCAGCTAAGTGTAAGGCATGAACAAGTCCCACTAAAAGAACTGACTTTCAATTCTGCCTTTATTTCCTTAATGTGTTTATGATAGGCAATTATTCCATAAATCGCATGGGAACATCATGTCACTTTCTGCAAGAATCTTATATAATCAGCACTATTATTTTGGTCTAGTCTCTTCTAGTGAGTTAGCGTCACTCGGCCTGCATCTCATTGTGTGTGTGTGTGTGTGTGTGTGTGTGTGTGTGTGTGTGTGTGAAAGAGGGGTGGGGAGGGAGAGAGAGGGAGACACAGAAAGAGGAAGAGGGAGGGAGAGAGAGGAGGAGGCAGAGAGAGGGAGACACAAGGAGAGAAAGGGAGAGAGAGGGAGAGGAAGAGAGGGACAGAGAGAGAAGGAAGGAGAGAGGGAGAGAGAGACTATTGAAAACACATCTGTATGCCTGCCTCACACATAACTTGCCCCGTGCACGGGGATGTCCTTACGGGAGAAAACAAGATAAACACAGTTCCTGTCTCATGAACATACATTTCATTTGGAGAAACAAACCATCATTTGCACAACTGATGGTCTACTCACGAGGCAAGGATTCCAAAGGCTAATCTGAGTGGCAGGAGAGTCGCGGGAGAGCTCCCACAAACGGAGACTTGACAGCAGCAGCAGTTTGGGGCACCCGATCGCCTCACTTGTGGAACGCGCGTTTCTGTAACCCTCCGATGGTTGCACCATACCCTCATTCTGTGGGGTAACAGACTTTGGCCCTTCTGCCCGCTGCTAGATTTTTTTATGTAAAAAATAATTCTGCAAGGAGTATTCTTGGACATAACTCACGTATGTCTCATCAATGCCACAGAACGCGTCTCTACGAATTGGCGTAGCAAGTTAACAGTCACAGACACCTTGAGGCTAATGATACACATGTCAAGTTGTTTTCCAGAAGCTTGGATCAACCCATACCCCTCAGCAAAGTTACAGCACCTGCTAATATTCACCATGGCTCCGCAACGAGTGGCGATCCGCACGGTCAAAAGTCGCCTACTCTTTGCGTTTGCATGTATTTGATTATTGGTAGTGGGTTAAAAGTATTTGGTGGTTGTTTGTATTTTTCTAGTTTGTAAAGGACATCCAGGTCTTCTGCCCGTTTTTTTCTGCGGGAGAGTAGTTTACTTATCTTCTTTTTTTAAGGTTTATTTATCTATATATTACATTTTTTAAATATTTATTTTTGAAAGAAAGAGCCTGAGTGGGGGAGGGGCTGTGAGAGAGGCAGACACGGAATCCAAAGCAGGCTCCAGGCTCCGAGCTGTCAGCACAGAGCCCGACGCGGGGCTCGAATTCACGGACCGCGAGATCATGACCTGAGCTGAAGTTGGATGCTTAACTGACTGAGCCACCCAGGTGCCCCTTAATGTTTATTTTTGAGAGAGAGAGAGAGAGAGAGAGAGAGAGAGCGCGCGTGCGAGCAAGTGGGGGAGGGGCAGAGAGAGGGAGGAGGAGAGAGAATCCCAGGCAGGTTCCTCACTGTCAGCCCAGAGCCTGACGCAGGGCTCAAATGAACCATGAGATCATGAGCCGAAGTCAGATGCTTAACTGGCCAGGCGCCCCCGAAACTAATTCTTAATAGTGCTTGTGGGAATCCTTGTTTTGTTCCTGAATTAATCATGGGGCTGCATTAAGTGAGTGAAGTAAGGCTTTCTTTACCATCTTACGAATCTCTCTTTATTGCCACCTATTTAATATCACAAAATCCGAAATGGTTTTAGATTTGGTCAAATTACTTCTCACTCTTTTAAGATTATCGTAGGTATAGGATTCCCTCCCTCGCATGGATTTAATCCATCGGTCCTCCTCTTTCTGGGATGTCGCTGTTCCAAGAACGGGCTGTACTTGTGAGGTGACGGCTTTTGCACTAAGGTGGGTTAGCCATCAGTTGGCAGGCAAGGGACACCTTTGTTGCAAGGGTGACAAGAGACGGTGGGCACGGGAGACACAGGGACTTACCGGACTCCAAATCACCCACGCGGTAGGTGTCCACCTTGGGCGGGGGATGTCGGAACATCTCTGTCTGCAGTCACATGCTTTCACGCTTGGAAGGACTCACCTAGCCCTACGTGGGTCGCTCATGTATCGCCACCAATCGGCGCCAGCTCCCGGGATGTGGGAATATGAGGAGAGATGAAAAACGAAATTCACGGGAGAAGACGGATTTCTTAATGTGAGCACAACAGGTGAGCAAAGATTTCGCCAGGAACCAACCCATCCTAGAGCACAGCCACCTGTGCCTTCCTGGCTCACTGGACTCAGTGTAAATGTGAAACCAAACTTAAAATACGCTTAAGTCGGTGACATAATTTAAATGCGTGTGAATATAATCAGACGCAGTGTTGGGGGGGTATATAAATTCGATCGTATGGAATATATCTGGACTCTCTCTGATTTAGCTTATTAATGTAATATGTCATCATAACCCATTAAACCAAATTAACTGCATGGTCTTAATCGTGCCTACTTTTCAAATTCATATGCCGAAACCCTAATGCGCAGGACCTCAGCTTGTGACTGTGTTTAGAGACAGGGCCCCCGAGGAGGGAATTAGGTTAAAATGAGGTGGTTAGGGTGGGCCCCATCCAGTCGGCCTGATGTCCTTACAAGAAGGGGAGGCTGGGACGGATGGACGGACGGACACCAGGGATGCGTGTGCACGGACAAATGACAAGAGGCCAGAAGATGGCCGTCCACAGCCAACGACAAAGGCCTCAGGAGAAGCGGAACCTGCCCATCTCCTCATCTTGGACTCCCGGCCTCCAGCACTGCGGGAAAGTAAACTGTGTCAGCCCCCTGCCTGGGGTACTGAGTCACGGCGGCCTGAGCATACTAAGCCAACAGCAGAACACTGATCTGTCCCCACTGCTTCCTCGCCGGAGATCTGAGCGGAAAGAAACAGAAACCGACAGATGGCCCTCCTGCCTCATGCTCCGGACGCTCAAGGAAGGAATCTCCACTCAGAGCGGCTCTCTTCCACATGTACCAGCAGCCACGGTTGGAAAACACGGCTCCGCCAAGGGCAGAGAAGGGGATACAGCACGCTGTGGCTCACCACACCCCCGGCGCCCAGGTTTCACACTCTGAAGATGCGGAACGGCTGGGGTCGCTTCACCACCACGAGTGACTTCGGCCACTCATCAGGGCCGAGGGGCTCACCAGGGATGTGCAGAAGAACCTGTGGGGGGCTTCTCCTCTTTGGTCGTTTGGTTTCACCCCTAGTCCCAAAAGAGAATCTTACTTTCTGCGCTGTGCACATCAAGATGATTAAATAATGATCCCCACCATCCCTCGGAGGACCCAGCACCTTGTGGAGAAGCAGGTGGCGGGGGTTCTCACCACTTTCCAGAAGGGCTCCGGAGGAGGGAGCCACAGGGGGAGGAGGGTCCCTGCGGACAGAGGGCAGGGATCACGGTCACAGGAACTGCACCCAGGAAGCTGGTGTGTGGGTGCCATCACGCTCCCCGCTAAGCAGGGGCGAATGAGGTATCAGGGAACCAGCACAAGAACGGACGTCAGGGCCCGAGTCTCAGCTCCGGATGTGTATCCATCAGCCCAGGGACTTTACATAAACCGCATAGACCCGTGATGTCTCAGTTCCGTTACCTGCAAATCACAGCCAGCACTCCCCATCTCACGGGTTTTCTGGAAAGTTCCACAGTGGTTGAAAATACTTTGTAAACTTTACGCTTGTAGTGGAAATTCGTTAGAACCTTAACGACTCATTTGTCCAGTTGCACACCGTGAACTGCGTAGGCCGCTCCTGAACATCACGCTCGTACTCGATTTAATTTCCCTTGTTCTATTCAGCTTCCTAGACCACAACAAACACGACTGTGACGTTTCTGTTTCCATGGGCCTTCGCTCTGGGTAACCCTTGTCAACACATCCCTCTTTTTACAAAGGCCAGCACACCCACAACTGGACCAGGGCTCCAAACAAGTGGGGAATAAACACACTACGTGAGAGGCAAGTAGTCCATGGTCATGGCCGATGTTTGTGCTTTTCACTTAAGGACAAACTGTTCTCGGAGCCACTCACCAAAACACGTGATCAGGACCAAATGTGAACTCCAGAAGATTTTTTAAGGGCTACATCAAAAAGATGAAGTTGAGTCTGTCCTTGAGGTACAGGTGCACACACACACACACACACACACTCCCTTTTGTCTTATTTTGTGTTTTATGTGCTTCATTAAGAACAGAAATTGCAACGCTGCAGGGAAAGACTCTTGAATGCTATAATGAACGAATTAGGCCAAGCACATAAAATTGCCAAAATTTTGGCCGTTTTTCTTTTTTTCTCTTTTTTTTTTTTTTAGTGTTCATTTATTTTTGACAGAGAGAGAGAAAGAGAGAGAGAGAGAGAGAGAGAGACAGAATGTGAGTGGGAGAGGGGCAGAGAGAGAGGGAAACACAGAATCTGAAGCAGGTTCCAGGCTCCCAGCTGTCAGCACAGAGCCCGACGCGGGGCTTGAACTCACAGACTGTGAGATCATGACCTGGGCTCAACCGACTGAGCCAGCCAGGCGCCCTTGGCCATTTTTCAATAACAAGTTCATACATTATACGCTATAGCCTAGAGACCAAGAGAAAAGGCTACATATGATTTCTGCTGGAGATAATTCTCCTGGGAGACAGACGGGAACGTGAAAGGGGGGAGCTCCAGCCAAAGGGACTCCAGAACCGGGGCTTTCCCCCTCCTCGACTCAGACAACCCCTGTGACCCGCCCGAGGGCTACAAGCTCCAGTATACAGATCTGGACTTGACTTGGATCTCAGTGTCAGTACAGGATGGGAATTCAAATCCCGATCTGATTTAAAGCCTCCGTTTCCGTGAAAGACTGGAGACTCCAAGCAGGGTGGCTGGGAGGGCGGGCAGGAGAAGGGGCCGACCCAGGAGTTGGTCACGGATCCCCCGTGCGTGCTGGGGGCAGGTGTCCTCGGCGGTGGCTTCCCCACCCCCGCCCTCGAGGAAGCACCTGCTGGGCTTGTCCTGCTCTGCCCGGGACAGTGAGCAATGCACAGAGCGCGGGGGTCCCCCCGCCATGCGTCCACGGAGCCTCTTCACTGTTCCCTCCTCACCCTGGGAAGTGTGGCACACGCTTCCCTCCGGGCAGAGGCAGCAGGGGTGGGAACCTCCCGGAACTCAGTGCTGTGTGTGCCTGCAGGACGCCTGCTCACCGCCTGAGTCCGCGTGTGCACCAGCCCCGCGCGGCACCCCCTCTGCCTTCGGTGCCCAGTCTGAGCTCCCAGCTGCGGGCCGCTGGTTGCTGCATGAGGACAAGCGACACAGGAGGTTTCCAGACCTTAGGAACAGCTCCCCAGCTCTGGGCACCGTCGTGGACGAGAGAGATGCCTGGAGGCCCACGAAGGAGATACCCCACCCCACCCCCGTCCTCACCCCCCCAAGGGCACCCCACCTGCTCTGACCCACCCTGGACATGCCGAGGGCCCTCCCTCTGCCCTGTCTTCAGGGAACCACCACATCTACCTGCTGAATACTTCTGGAACCCACCACCTCCTGTGTTCTACTGCCCCTCTCCTGGGCGCAAGGCCGCCCTCCGCTCTCCTGGGCACAGCCCCACCAGCCTGGATCCGGTCCTGCCCCTCCCCGCCCAGCTCCACACCCGTCCGGAACGAGCCACAGCTGAACCCTTTATGGTTCCACCATTTACGAAGCCCTTCCAGAGCTGGATTCTCCCTTCCTGTCCGGGGTCCTCTCCCTTCGTGCGGTGCACTCTGGAGAGTCTGGATTCCCCCAGTTCCTCGAGCCCACCATGTTTCACAGGCCTAGCGTCCTGTGTGTGGTGTGTTGGGCCCCTTTGGAAGGCCAGCTTACCAACAGGACATGACCCCGTGCTTGTCAACACATGCTCCACTCATTTCCCTTCGTGGTCATAACCACAAGCTGGTTTCTCAGCTGGGCTGTGCTGATGCCGTGAGGGACAGGTCGTGGCAGGCACGTGTCCTTGGCTCCTCCTTGCTGTGCTCTCACGATGCCACACCGGGGCGGGAAAGGCACAGCGGGTCATGGGAGCGATTGTCCCGCGCCTCAGGAGGGCAGGGTCTCACAGCTCCAGGCCGGGTCTGGGGTAGCTCAGAACCACCCGGGTGCCCCTGGTGGTCATGGCGTGCAGGGTGGCGCCTGGCTTCATCCCGGCATTTCCACACCCCCTGGACTGCACCCATCAGGTTGTCCGGCTCGCAGAGTAAGGTTAGGGCAAAAGGACCGCCGCCCCCCCCTCCGGACTGAGTGACGGCGGCGACAGCTCTGAGAAATCAGCCTCGTGCACATCTTCGAGGCAGGACGTTTGCCCTGGGACCAGACGTCGACAGAAGCAGAAGGGCCAATACCAACATTTGATCAATAAAGGGAAAAAAAAAGTAAAGATCAAATGAATGTTACAAAATCTCCTAATAAATCCCTGGTTGATCAACACCAGTTCAAGCAAGCCATGCCAGGTTTGAAAATCAGTATTTTACTTAAGGCTACAGTCTGGTTCCGTCTGGCTGAACTGTTCACACGCACAACTAGCGGCTACAGTTTCCAGTAGACCTTTCCACGGGCCTGCTGATGTCCAGGGCACGAACACTGCCCTCCTTCTCAATATCCCCACTACCCCCATGAAAAGTACAGTAAAAGTCTAGCTCTTTGGATTCTTCCATATCAAATAGCACGCATACATACCAAAAAGAATCATAAGTAAATACAAATTATAGCCCGTTACCAGGGCCCAGGCTGAGTCCAGCCACACAGCTGTGTGGTCTTGGCGAGCGCTGGACTTTCTACCTCGTGAGTCCGCAATCACAGCTGTGAATTCCACGTCCCGTATGGAACACACGAACAGACGCTTCTCCAGAGAAGACCCCCAGATGGCCAACCGACACATGAAAAGATGCTCAGCGTCATTCATCACCAGGGAAATGCAAACCAAGACCACAACGAGATATCGCCTCGCACCTGTCAGGATGGCTAAAGTCAACGACACAAACAACAGACGTTGGTGAGGATGTGGAGAAAAAGGAACCCTCGTGCACTGCGGGTGGGAATGCCAACTGGTGCGGCCGCTCCGGGCAACAGTATGGAGGCTCCTCAAAAAACTAAAAATAGAACTACCCTCTGATCCAGGAATCGTGTTACTGGGTATTTACCCAAAGAACACAAGAGCGCTAATTAGAAGGCATACACGCACCCCTATGTTTACAGCAGCGTTATCTACAATAGCCAAATTACGAAAGCAGACCGAGTGTCCATCGACTGAAGAATGGATAAAGAAGATGTGGTACGTCTATACAATGGAATATTCTCAGCCATAAGAAAGAATGAAATCTTGCCATTTGCAATGACACGGATGGAACCAGAGTGTATTAGGCCAAGCGAAGTAAGTCAGAGAAAGACAAATACTATCTGATTTCACTCGTATGTGGAACCTCAGAAACCAAACGAGCAAAGGAAAAAAAAAAGAGAGACAAAGCAAGAAACAGACTCTTAACTACAGAGAACACACTGACGGTCACCAGAGGGGAGGTGGATGGGGACGGCTGAAATACACAGTGGCGATTAAGAGTACGCTTCTCGCGATGAACGCTGAGTAAGGTATGGGATTCTTGAGTCACTATGGTACATTTGAAACTAATATAACACCGTATGTTAACCACACTGGAATTTAAAGAAGAAAAGAAAATAACGCTTCTATTTTCATCCTCGGTGTCATCAACCTAAGCTAGGGGGCCAAATGTTTTTATGCCGATAATGTGATGCAAATAACTTTTCAATTTCCCCTAAATAATCCTGGAGTTTCTCAAATTCTCGTCCCATTCCACTGCCTGGGTACGAGCTCTTCCCCGAATACTCTGACGGCCTCATTCCCATTGACGTGAACACGTCAGTCCGCCCCGCCTCCGTCCCGTTCCCGTACTGCGGACTTACGTGTGTATGTCCCACAGGGAACCTGGTGGATATTCATTTAACCGACGTTCTGCTCTTATTGTTGCTACAACCTCCCCCCCATAGCACGCTGGCTGCCACGTATAAGAAACAACCAGTAGACCTATGGGAGGGTCATTCTTCTCTGGGCCTCAGGGCCTTCATTCATACGACTTGTGTGCCAATCCTGCCCTTCTCTCCAGACGCCCACGCAAAGCAGCCCCAGTGCCCCACCCCCGGCCAGCGTCTCCCAGGAGGGGTCCCACACCTTGTCCCCTGTTTGCACAAAGTACTCCGTATGGTTTTTACGACGGCACGGAACGTGAAGCCACGGCAATTTGCGCACGAAACAGCAAGCCCGTGTAGGCTGCACGCCCCAGCCCTGTTCTGTCGAGCTCTGCATCTATCAGGATAGCTAGGACCTGACCCACAGCACACAGTTAGTAAGCGTGAAGAAGGAATGAAAGAAGGCGGTTGTAGAACCATTCATTACCAAATGTGGTACAGCCATCTGTACTTGAAACAGCTACTGATTTTTTTCTTTTCAGTAAAGGACAGGAGTTCTAGACCATCGGGAACATGGGCAGTGTGGAAGTTACCAGGATGCTGAAAACGGTCATTTGTTTCTGGGACCCTCAAGGAAGGAACAGCAGTATACATGTTAAAAGGCAACTTTTCACACTCGAGCCCGAAGGGCCAGCACTAAAGGAGACCAGCCTGCAGCCTCACAGCTGCTGAGACAGCTTCCAAACAGGACAGAATCTACAGGGCACGTGTTGTGGCGACACGGCCCCCAACGATGCTAACCCGGGTGAGGGAGAGCCCCGGAGGCTCGTCGTCCGGCAGGCACACTCTGGATTCATTTACAGAGAACTCCGAGTCATGCCCTGGTCAGAACATCCCTAAATTTGCATCAAGAGTACAAAGTAGAGGGTTAACTGACTCAAAGTATGTTTATAAAACTCTTTACAGCCGCTACTGGGCTTTCTCTGGTGAGGGGTTTGTTTTTCTTTTTTCCCCTCGCCCACCATTACCAAACAGAAAGAAGGCTCGGACTGCAGCAGCTTTGGGACAAAACTTCCAGCAAAAACTCCAGAAGCTCAGTCCTACCCTCTTCTCTGCAAAGACCCCATGTGGCTGTCCCCACGCGTGCAGAGAATCATACGAAGCTCACGAGAAGCATCCAGGTACAGACGTCAAGCACCAACACGAAGTACTTTACGAATCATGTTTCCACTGGAAACACCCCAGAGCTGACACAGTCCTCATGAGGATTGAGTCAGTGGGTAAGATCAGCCGGCCGGCTGGAGCACAGCCCTACCCCAAAATCTGAGGTAAATGAGAAGTCCCTCCCACAGAACTTGCTCCAAACCTTGTTCAGGGGAGGAACTGGCTGCCCTATCCCCACGTCCCCAGGAAGGAAGCTGCGTGAGGAAGAGGGAAGCGACGGTCACGGAGGCAGGACCGCGTCAGGGCAGAGCAGATGGCTGGCCTCGGCGAGAAATTCAGAAGAGAAACTCACAGTCCAGAGAGTCTGCCCGGCATCGTGATGATGGGCCCAATTACACATTTATAACCCAATCAAAGTGGAAACCGTCAAGAGGGCTCATCATCTACTTCATCTTCCCTGAGCCCGTGATCTGAAAAGAACAGTGATCAGTGGTCCCCAAATAGAAAAGTTACCAAAAGGCAGTTTTCTTCCGGCTGATTGATCCAGAAATGACGAAAGCAGCAAGCTGAACTCTCGTCAGAAGGTTGGTTCTAAAATCGGAGACGTGCTCTGCAAGGCAAGTAATGTTTGGGTCACTCACGATCAGGACATCTCCGGATATTCTCCCGTACTTCAGAGGGTGGGGACGTCACGGGGCGCCTTTCTGGGGGGACAGAGATCAGGGGAGCACTCTTCAAAAGTTGTTGACGGCTTCTAAAGCAATCCACCGTCCTGCTGACGTCAGCAACGTTCCGCTCAGTTAAGCGGTTGGGCAGGAATCTGAATCCGTCGTGTAGAAATGGTAGCAAGTACCGTTTTCGAACGCCAGTACGTTTTGGTTTCGCCGATAAAACACGGGGATAATTTCCCCCAAAGAAGATACACAAATGACTTAGCAAGCATATGAAAAGATGCTCAACAATTCTCATCATCAGGGAAGTACAAATGAAAGTCACACACACACACACACAGCACCTCATAGCCACCAGGATGGCCATGATAGAGAAAAACTCCCCGGAAAACCGCAACTGTCGGTGAGGACGTGAAGGCGGGGGAGCCCTCGTGCCTCGGTGGTGAGCACGTATGCACGGCTGCTGTGCACACCGGCACGGCCGTGACTCACGAAATGGAAGGTAGAATTCCCATACGACCGGGCAACCCCGCTTCCGGATATACACCCCAAAGAACTGGAAACGTAATCTCAAAGAGCTACTGGCACACCCGTGCTCACAGCAGCGTTTTTCTTAACAGCCAAAAGGTTGTGTCCGGGGACAAAGGAATAGACCAACACGATGTGGTGTCTAAACACAGCAGACTGTTTGTTACTCGACCTTAAAAAGGAAGGGAATTCTGACACGTGCTACAGCCCGGAGGACGCTGTCCTCAGGGAAATAGATCAGCCACAAAAGGACAAGTATCGTATGACTCCACTCATATGAGGTTCTTAAAGTTGTCGAGTTTATGGAGATGGAGAGTAGAAGGGCAGGTGCGAGGGGCCGGAAGTAGAGGTGAATGGTGGCCAACGAACTTGGAACCACTGCCCTATATTCTTTTTTTCTTAATTCTTTTTTTTAATGTTTATTTATTTTTGACAGAGAGAGAGACAGAGACAGAGCATGAGCGGGGGAGGAGCAGAGAGAGGGGGAGACACAGAATCCAAAGCAGCATCAAGACACTCAGCTGTCAGCACAGAGCCCGACGCGGGGCTCGAACTCACAGACCGCGAGATCATGACCCGAGCCGAAGTCGGACGCTCAACCGACGGAGCCACCCAGGCGCCCCTGCACTATATTCTTTAAAAAAAAAATTTTAATGTTTATTTACTTTGGGGAGAGAGAGAGAGAGAGACAGAGCGTGATCAGGGGAGGGGCAGAGAGAGAGGGAGACACAGAATCCGAAGCAGGCTCCAGGCTCCGAGCTGCCAGCACAGAGCCCGACACGGGGCTCGAACTCAAGAACCACGAGATCATGACCTGAGCTGAAGCCACGCGCTTAACCAACTGAGCCACCCAGGTGCCCTGCCACGGCACTATATTCTTAAAAATGTATAACATGGTAATTTTTTTTTTTAAAAAGGAGGCTCCATGCCCTATGTGGGGCTTGAACTCACAACCCTGAGATCAAGAGTCTCACACTTTACTGACTGAGTTAGCCAGGTGCCCCAAGACGATAAATTTTATGTTATGTGTATTTTAGCACAAGTAAACTTCTTTTAACGTGAGGATTAAAAAAAAAAACTATAAAAGATATACTCTGTGCAAATAGTTCATTTTCCTTTTCTTAAACACGCTTGAACCATAAACTGAGTTTGTAATATACATGTATTGAAACATTTTAGTGGTATGTGCATTTTTGTAAAATCTAAGTCTTTCTGACACCTCTACAGGACAGACACAAAAGGCCAGATTTCATGTCTTTTAGGCAAAAAATACGTCACAGGAACACACAGTTCTTTATAGATAGCAGCTTTCAAAATTTCCACATCCGTCGACCACCGGGATAGGCCAAAAAGTGCCCCATTTTTCCCTGCCGTTGTAAAAATGCAGAACCACGTGCCAAAGAAAGTAGTCGGAACAAACAGCATACGGCAAACAGCCCCTGGGGGAGATCAGAACTTTATCATCCCTGATTAGGTATTTCAAATGGGATAAAGTTTGGAAGGTGTGGATGAAGAGATCCAGAGCACTTGGTGTGAACAGTTCTGCAATCTTCCAAGCTCGCCAAGGCGTCAACCCGAAGTGAGAGTCTGCAAGGCTCTGAACCCCCAGGGCCCTGAAGGTACAAAGGACAGGTGGCTCTCTGGCCCTTGGATGGCTGTGGCAGAGAGGTCATAGATGTACAGGTGAGGAGCCCAGGACCAGGACGTGGTAGGAGCCCACGAGATGTTTGGGGAGGGACCGTCACCTGCTGAGGGAGATCTCCCCGATGGAAGCAGACAGCGTGCAGGAACGTGAGGCCATTCGGACAGGCAAACACCAAGGGCCCTGGAAAGCCAGAGTGACACAGACCTGAGGCTGGCGAACGGTCACACGGACGCGTTGAGACACAACTGCCCGCAGTCAAACCTTCGGGTGAGACCGTGGCCCTGACTCCCAGCTGGAAGCAACATCACGAGAGACCCTGGGACACAGGCACCCCACCAAGCTGACTCACGGCCATAGGACGACACGAAGTGCTCGCTTTTTACGTGGGTACGTTTGGGGTAATTTGCCGTGCATCAAAGGTAGTTAATGCAGGAGGTAAAAAGCCAAAACAGGAGATAAAATCACTCTCGAACATAAGACGATCCATTTTTAATGCTTATCCGTCCCTACACAGAAGCAAAGTCGTAGACTTTCAGACATCGATGGCCAAAGTCAAGTGTGGCACTGTGGACCATTCTGGAGCGTGACCCTCACCTCTAAAAGCTTTTTAGTCACAATTTTCTTTGTCATGTTTGAAATGAGACAACTCCCAGTTCCTACAGATGACAGGGAAGAAGGGAATTTCCCCACAATCCCACTGTGTCTAGCACGTCATTTAAAGGCAATTTTCCTGTTTCCTTTCATCAGGGCGTCGCAGAGAAAACCGTCCGACATCGTGAAGACAAGAAGAATGATACTTTTGAGAAAGTGGGTGACACGGTTGTTAGAAGTCAGGGGCAGGCAACAACCCCCAGCTCATCACTCCAGTCCTGGTCTATCTGTAACATATTGAAGAAGGTGTCTGTAACCGTCTCCATTCAAAATTGGATGGAACCCGCCAGCCCACGGCTGGTTCAGGTAGAAAGCATCCAGTAACAACTGAGATCACTGGGCGTGGAAATAAGGAATTCCAAGGCAGGTAGAGTCCGTGATGCTACGTCGATGATGGAGGGAGAGCCCCCCGCCCACTACAACACTCTAGATACCGAAGAGACACTCAAGTTCGGTCACAGCGGCCCCACTAAGTTAGGGGGATAGGAGAGGGCCAGCATGTGTGGCACGATGCGGCATCAGTGGTCTGATAAGAACAAGTGAGGTCGATTTGTCAGCCTCTGCCTTCAATTCTGGCTCTGAAATCAGCGGAGGAGAAAAGCAAAGTTGGGGCAAAGACCGCAGGCTGAGCGGGGAAACCGGGTGACGGGCCCCAGAAGAGGCCTCCCGGCAGGGCCCAGTCAAGGTCGGGGCCGGACCCTGTCGTGGAGCGGACGAGACCGGGACTCGGAGGTGAGCTGAGTTCTCTGACCGCGCGCCCACGAATCGGCAAGCGTCAGAGATCCCAGCCGGGTGGGCAAGAGTTCACCCATGTTCGCATTTACGAGGAGGACGGGACAGACTTACTGGGGAGCCAAGGGGTCTGAAATCTGTGATCCTGATGGGTGTGGCCTCTGCCCCGACCTAGTCCCCATTTATAAGCCGAGCCAGTGATACGGTCCTGTCGATTCTCGGGAGGGTCCTGCCAGCTGACAGATCGTAGGTTGTATGTCCGCTCTAAAGTCAGTTAGGGGGAAAGATCACAGGAAAAAAAAACACTGTGCGAAAATGTCCTCGGTGGAGATTAAAAAAGCAGAGTGGTTCAAGAAAGCACACAGCAGGGTCCAGGGGTTGGGGACGTGGCGGGAGAGACACCAAACCCAGGGTAAACACTGCATCGGTACATAAATCCTGACCCGGCGGTGATATTTCACCCTGAAACCATCAAAATTCGGGCAAGATAAGCGAGCGGACGATACTCATCTTTCACGGTAACACCAGACAACAGCCGTAATTAACCAGTTAACCCGCAGGTACTAATGAGACACGCATCCTATCATTGCCAGAATCCCCCCTCTTTGAGCAGTAAGCTATTAACAGGCAGAAATTTGTCAAATCGTGGTCTCAGTTCAATAAATGCAGCAGATACAGGCTAGTCATTGTTCACCCGCAGACAGGGCCAGTGGGACATCTCCAGATCTTTTTCTTGATTTCAATCCTGATTTTTAAACAAGTGCATATTCCTCTAGAAGACGTGTTGGGATGTCATGGCAGTGCTCATTCTGTGGAGAAACCGGACACATCTCTCTGTGGCCGGGAGACCGTCTGGGAGTGGGGACGGCCCCAGACGACCAAGCATCTCAGGGACCGCGGTCCCCGGCCACCTGCCCGTGACGCCGGCGGGCTCCGTGTGCGGAGGGCGGGACACTCTTGCCTCCTTCACAGACTCTGCCTCCCGAGAAGGAAGGCTTCTTCTTCTTGGCTGAGACACCCTTGCCGTGGGCCACGCCGAGAACAGAAGTGGGCTCCCACGTTCCCCCTTCGCCCCCGGCTTCCAGAGCGGGTCAAAGGTGTGGGTGTGGGAGCCCCACAGGGCTGCACCCTGGGTGGGCACCCCAAGCCCCTTCCTCGCCTTCCCAGCTGCCCTGTCCCTCCCATCTCCCCTCAGTCATCATACTCCCACTCGCTCTGAAGCTACCTGTGTACTTGTGTGGTGCCGGGTCCTGGGCCACGTGCGTCCATGGGGACACGGGGGATGCGCTGATGGGCCCCAGGTCTGGGCCATATGTGTGCATGTGGAAGCAAGGGAGGTCATGCTGGGTACATGCTCCTATACACACACACACACACACACACACACACACACACCCTCTCTCTCTCTCTCTCTCTCTCTCTCTCTCTCTCTCCAAAAAGGCCAGAGAGCTGGGCTCTGTGCTATGCAAACACCGGTCCCAGGCATGGAGGAACCTCCTCTCCCCCCAGCTCCCACCCAGCCAAAGCTGGGGGTGGAAGGCCCACAGTGCTGAGGTCGGGCTCCTGGAACAGACAAGGAACTCAGGGAATAGACGTGCTGGCCAGCTCTACACAGGTCTGCCGGCCCCCCACCTCCAGAGGCCCCGGTGGTGGTACCTGGCCATGGGGGACGCGGTCAGGAAGGGCCCCACGGGCAAGCAGGAGGCAGTCCGCCACAAGACGCTCTGAGGCGTTCACCATCTCCTTACCGCTTGCTGCTAAAAACAGCCGATGTGTCCCGCAGTTCTGATGTGCTTGTTCTAAACAGTTACCATCAGATAAATATCAATAAGGAGCCACAGTCATTTTCTGCCCCGTGCAGCTCTCCGCGGGTGCCGGGGACAGGTGCGGGGGCTCAGCAGGAGCACTGGGCTGTCCATCCGCTAAAGCGCCCTCCACCCCTGAAGCCGGAAAACAGGAACCGCCAAGGGTCGCTCACCCGGAAAATTCTTCAGAGTCATCCCTGACAATAAATAGGTTATTTTTGTTTAAAAAGAGCGACGCGATGCGTTCGGAAAGTTATTTATGGAAAACAGGAAAGGTCTAATTTGAAAGGGTGGTTGACTTTGATTAGGGACAATGGCGCTTTGAACCCGGCCGGCGGGCGCTCCGTGGAGACAGGGCCAGCGAGGTGAAAACATCCACGTCAGCGGCCGGCAGTTTCCAGCTGGTCCCGGGTGGGGACGACTAGCAGGGCCGAGGACCCGGGCGAAGGCACAAGATGCCCTGTCGTCAAGATGTCGAGCCTGAGCCTGAGGGGACAGCGGACTCGGAGCCCGACTGGTGCCCAGAACAATGGGCTGATGTCTTCATGTCTTCGGAGGGAGGCCGGGGTGAGGAGAGGGCTTAGGAATCAGCAAGCACCAGATAGGAAATCTAGGAATGCATTCAGCAGTTATTTATGGAAACAGCAGAACTCCAACTTGAAAGAGGCCAGAAATGAGCCAGAAACAAGCATCGTGATTTCAAACAAAGAAATGTTTGAAAATTCACGCTTCTCCCAAACATTGCTGCGTGAATGCAGCTACTTGGAAAGTAAACCGTGAGGAACAAACAAATGGTGAGCAAGGCTCTAGGGTCTCCCCTTTGTCCGTCCAGGCCTGGGGCCGGGGCTCCCGCACGCCGCCCTCCTGAGGTCAGCGCCACCCCGTCACCGGGTGGGGTGCAGGGGACACGCGAGCAGAGCCCCTCGGGGGGCACAGTGGTCTTACCCCTCACTGGCCCCCGACAGGAGAGGACCCGGGGCCCCCACCCCACCCTCACTCCCACCGAGAGCTCCAGTCCTACCAGCCCGCTGCCTGCCCTGTGCTCGTAACCGACCTGTGGAAATACTCCTGGTCGGCCCTACACGGGAAAGGTCACCAAATGAACAGAGTAGCAAGGCTGGAGTCACAGCGGGTCCCTGGCACCTGCCGCTCCCAGAGGCGGGTAGCCTGTTGTCAGCCCCTCCACAGGTAACAACTCTCACGCCTTGCTTCTTGGTGAGTCCGGAATGCCGGGGACTCCCCGACACGACAGATGAAGAGTTAATGAAGTTCCTTCTCTTTCCGATCACGTTTTCTCTGTTTTCCAGTTCTACGTACCAGAGACTCCCTCAACATTTTCCCCATTTTTCTGAATTTTTTGGCAGCCCTGTTTCATTTAATTTTATCTTAAGTTTATTTATTTGAGAGAGCGGAGAGGTTCAGAGAGAGAGAGAGAGAGAGAGAGAGAGAATCCCAAGCAGGCTCCGCACTGTCAGCACAGAGCCCGACACGGGGCTCGATCTCACAAACCATGAGATCATGACCCGAGCCAAACCCAAGAGCCCGACACTTAACCAGCTGAGCCACCCAGGCACCCCAGCTGCCGTATTTTAAATCTGGAAGAATAGGGGCGCCTGGGTGGCGCAGTTGGTTAAGCGTCCGACTTCAGCCAGGTCACGATCTCGCGGTCCGTGAGTTCGAGCCCCGCGTCGGGCTCTGGGCTGACGGCTCGGAGCCTGGAGCCTGTTTCCGGTTCTGTGTCTCCCTCTCTCTCTGCCCCTCCCCCGTTCATGCTATGTCTCTCTCTGTCCCAAAAATAAATAAAAAACGTTGAAAAAAAAATTAAAAAAAAAAAATCTGGAAGAATACTTTTTTCTTCCTTAATTACTGCTTCATCATTTCATCGTCTTGGCCATGATGCCATACTTTCTCAAATCTCTCCAGGTTCATAAAGTTCTCCTCTGTTCTCTGAGCCATATCTGCTTCTTCCGGGGTCACCGCATGCTTGTTTTCCTCTGTAAGGTGAGGAAGCTGTCCGTCCAATAACAGAAAGCTGGGTGCAAACTGGCTTCACCTCGGTGAGGGACCTGGCGTATGACGTCTTCTCCCCTGCAGTTTTGAGCCGGGTCTTCTCTGGACCCTCCCGGCATTGCAGCAGACCGGTCTCCGGAAGGGCAAGTCCATCCCTGTCATTTTGCTCCTCGGACCCTCGGTGGCTCCTCCCTCCATCACGTGAAGTTGTTCCCAGTAAGACCTCGCCCTACCCCGTGCACGACAATCCCACACCATTCCCACTCCACCTGGGCCACTTTCCCTCCCGCTCTGCCCCCTCCGGGTGCCCCTGTGCTAGGCCCACCTGGAGGCGACTTCCTGGACCCCCTCCTGCTAAGACCTTCCCCCTCTGAACTGAAGTCACGATCCGTGCTTCATATTCCCAGGGCACTTGGCCTGCTGCAGTGTGAACAGCACTTGGGACGTCTACCCGTTTCGTTCTACCAGATTCCAATCTGCTTCCATTTATACCTTTGTATGTAGCCTGCACGTTAAAAAAAAGGCGGATCATTATGACCGAAGTACTTCTCCGGTCGTCTGCCCAGTTTGGCTTACCAGTGGCCGTAGCCGCTGGAGCTCTGGGAAGGCTTCTTTCGTAACCCAGCACGTAAGGGACGTGCGCCGGAAAGACTGGACTCCCCTTCGACCAACGTGGTCTTAGTTAACTTGAGAAGGAAGCTCTTGCTACAGATGTACTCAACTCTGCCAAGTTTAGGTGGAACCACGTGGGAACGCGGCTGTCTGCAGATTTCCAAAATGGATAGCCTGGCATAAAACAACCTCCAGGTGTGCGAACACCTGAGAAGCAGGGGCCGTGTTGACATGGGGACATGGCCATCCTCCAGGAGCCCAACTAAGAGGCCACGGACACGCGGGCAGGGCTGGTTTCCACGCGGTGCTGAGAGAGAGACAGTACGAGAGGGACACAGAGAAGGTGCAAGGTCTCACTGCAGAGGAAAATCACAAGCCTGGTCATACAGATTTTATTTACCAAACACAAGTAGGTACTGGATGCTGCCCCAATATTGACTATTTGAAAGGAAGGCAGACACTTTTGGATTGCGTTAACAATGACTAGAATTTGCCTCAAAACAATCTGGAAATCGGTGGTGGCAGGGGGGAGCAGATGCATAAATAAAACAAGACTGGTCTTTACTTGAGAAGTCTTGAAATTACGTGTCTGGGACAGATCCGTGGGGATTTAATATACTCTTTTCTTCTGTATGTGCTCACAATTTTTACGATAAAATTCACTTTTTAAGAAGGGATGTAACCTCTCAAGCAAGTGAGTGTGGTTGTAGATTCTTTAGAGAGATTCTAACTTTTAAAACGCTTCTGATATTAAAAGCATCCCAGAGCAGCATGAAATAACTTTAAAGCTGGGTGCTTTAAAAATGCAGCCGTGACCCTGGGCGCGTATAACACTAATTTCCTATGTGGAGCCATCCTTGGTCGTATCCGCACCACCTACCCGGCATCGCGGCACAAAGCCAGCCCGTGCCGTCTCATCAGCCTCCTGCCACCCAGGGCGTCCCCCCTACGTCCCTCCATGTCCCACAGACGCCACCTGCTCCTGACAAAAGCTATTCCTTCGATCAGGGCATGTCCTGCCCCCCTCCCCCCACCCATGGCTCCAGCCCTCCGCTGAGGAGTCAGTCCGTCACGATGCACAGCAAGTCTGCTCACGTAGGAAGTTGGATCCCCCGGTAACTGAGCCCCAAGTGTGCTCTTCGTTCATTAAACGCACTATCAAGGCTTGACTCTCTGCCTTTGATTCTTCTGTCCTTTATTTCACATAAGAAACTTTGGCTTTCCCAAGCACGACTTACACTCCGCGAGGTGGGGATACTGTCTGAACGTCTCTCCCGACAGGTGAGCGCCTCTATGAAGACTTCCCAGCTTACATCACCGTGACAGGGAGGAAGGAATGACCGTGGTTTGTGATTCATCCCTGGGTGTGAGTGGGTTGGGGGCAAGGTGAGAAAAAGAACAAGACCGAGTTTCAAAGAGGCCTTTGGACCTGCATCAGACTTATAGACAGTAAGCAGCCAAAGGGAGCTTGAAGGTTGGTCTTCTTTTGGTAATTTTTTTAAAGCTTATTTATTTATTTTGAGAGACAGAGAGAGCACACACACAAGCAGGGAGGGGCAGAGAGGAGGAGAGACAGAATTCCAAGCAGCCTCCAAACTTGGAGCCCACGCGGGGCTCTAACTCACAAACCGTGAGATCACGACCTGAGCTGAGATCAAGAGTCGGACGCTTAACCGACTGCACCACCCAGGCGCCCGAATTCTAGGTCTTTTAATTCTAAATTCCCTGCGTCTGGTGCTGCCCCTGTG
This sequence comes from Neofelis nebulosa, assembly GCF_028018385.1. Taxonomy (NCBI): domain Eukaryota; kingdom Metazoa; phylum Chordata; class Mammalia; order Carnivora; family Felidae; genus Neofelis; species Neofelis nebulosa. Next base: position 153,212,326 of record NC_080787.1, read on the forward strand.
GCCCCACTGTGCGTGTCGGTGCTCAACACTCAAGTGCACGGTACGTCATCGGTGATGGCAGGTGAATTTCCCAGATTTGCCCGTGGGTTGAACATTTAGGAGCTGTGTGTATTTAGATGTCCATCCCCAAGTGGATCTTTGGCTGCGGTCGTTAGCGCACGGATCCATACTCGTTTGCCACAAATAGCAATTTGACGAAACGCGGCTCACGTTACAAGACCTGGCTGGCCAGCCACCAGCACAAACAGGCAACACATTAGTGGGAATAAAACCGCAAAGAGAACGACAATTGAGTGACGGATGTTGCCCCTTAGGTCACGACGCAACGAATAACACACACTGCCCCTCACGTTTGCCTCCAAGTAAGACAGTGCACACTGCGAAGACGCGAGGGCACGGAGGACAGGGCCCAGGGGGACGGCAGGGTGAAGGGGGACCCTCAGTGTTCCCCCCCACGTGCCATCCGTCCCTACCAGGCCCCGTCCCCCGTCCTCCCTTTCCCCCCCTTCTGCTCCAAGTCAGCCTTCGTTCTGCAGCGAACAGCGAAGACAGAAGGAGACGGAAAGAAACCCAGCCAGAAAGGAAAAGGCGGTAGAAATCAGAGCAAGAAAGGAAGCCTCTGTTCCCTCGCGTGACAACCCGCAGACGTTTGGAGAATACGATGTCTGAGCACCGCCGCACAGCTGAAGACGCTGCGGGCTGACGGACCGTGGAGGAAGCGGACACCCCACCTCGGGACAGGCAGCGGCGGTGGGGGGCCCGCGACCTTCACCACCCCCAGGACCAATGGTCCTCACGTCGGCCCCGTGCGCGACGTCTCCTTGTAGGCCTGCCCCCGGCCCCTCCCTCAACCTGCTGCCCAGACTCGCCACCCCTGGGAAATCTGAGCCTCTTTCTGCCTGGACGCCTGGGGTCCCGGGCGCAGAAGGAGAGCTGTGCCCCGGTGGCCCCCAGACGCTGCCCTCCTTGTGTGGCTTCAGGTCCCAGCGCTGGGCCACTCCTTCGCTTCTGCCCCCCCGAGGTTGCTCCCAAAATGACACAGTGGCCTCTGTCCCAGGGACAAAGCCCTCTCTTGAATTCCCCACCGCAGGATGCTAATGCGCTGACACCCCCCCCCCCCCAACAGTGTCCTCGCCAGGAGTGTCCCGTCCTCAGCCCCTCCACAAGGGGACACATACTAGCCTTCCTGTGCTTCACTCTCAAACCCCATCATTCTGTCCCGGGATGGTAGGCTCAGGTTTAAATCTTATGATGAATAAGAATATAAAAAGAGAAATGGCCTACGCAATGCATGATTTAATCGTAACGTTTTGCTCGTCCTTAAGCAGCGTACTAAGGTTTTCAGAGGCTGCTTTTCTGTTCAACCTATGGGCAATTCACCCAAGGAACACATTTCAGAACAAACTTCCCCTTCGACATTTATAGGCAATAAAATGTACCAGCTTTCTCCGTTTTACTTCAGTAATGAAACGAGGACCATAAACGCTCAATTGAAAACAAAGGCACAGGCCTCCCTCGGCTCTTTCGGTCCCACTTATTTAATAAAACACTGGTGTTGAAATGCCACCGAAGGCAAATGGGATGTTCTTGCTCTTTTTCTTGCCCAGGGTTCACCCTTAGCTCACGTCATAAATGTGGTGGGTCTGCTCACCGCGCCCCACTCAGAGCCCCGAGCCCCCGGGCGGTGGGAGGGAGAGCCGGGAAGGGCGGGCCAATGCTGGGGGCTCTGTGGCGCCCCCCAAGTCTGTCTCAGAGGGTGAGAATAATCGGGATCCCGAGAAGACGATCGGCAGGAGCTTGGAGATGAGTACCAGTGACCCAGACACAAAGGACACGGTGGCTGCTCACCTACGGCAAGACCCTTGATCAGAGCCTCCGAGGGAAGCCGGCTCCCTGCAAAGAGCGTCCTGTCTGCCCTCAGTGTCTCCTACCGCCCTGCTCCCCAGAGACTCGCACCGCCCTCTGTGACCGATGCTTCTGGAAGGCCATTAGTAACGTAAATCCTAACTTTTATAGCCATGTTCTTACAGCCAAGTCACTGTAGGGTGAAAAGCAACAAAAGAGAAGAGAAAGTTAAATGAGGGATGGAGAGAAGGTCCGTCAGTGGGGGGACATGTGGCCCCACAATGTGCCTCTGGCTAAGCCCACCCGGGGTCGCTCTGGTCCACGCTCTGGTGCGAGGAGACCCACACTTTCACCCCGGAGTCTGGCTTCAAGGACACGCACGCGGGTCCGAGAAATGCCTCCACTATGCGCCGTGGCAGAGGCCAGGCTTGAAACCCACGTGTCCTCATGACCATTAACACCTTCATGCGTCTCTGTATAGGACTGCGCGTGCTGCAGGCGTCTGAAACCCGAGACTTTAATTTTATAAACTATATGCAAAAGTTTATTTTGAGAGAGGGAGAGAGCACGAGCAGAGGAGGGGCAGAGACAGAGGGAGAGAGAGAACCCCGAGCAGGCTCTGTGCTCTCAGCACAGAGCCCGACGTGGGACTCAATCTCACAAACCACGAGATCCTGACCTGAGCCAAATCTAAGAGTCAGACACTTAAGCCACTGAGCCACCCAGGCGCCCCTGTGCAATCATGTTCTTAATTAGAAGAAAGTCTTGAAAAGGCAAGAACGATGACCATTCCCTCCCAATCCGGCAATGAGTAAACGAGAGAGAAAATGCTTCAAGAGTCAGTTATAATCTATAGACCTCATTCCCTCCGTTCCAGACATCTGAAATGTTCAAAATTATCTCATTAGTTTAAATTATTAGTTTTAGATTTACCTTATTAATTATGTGGTCACATAATGTCAGATTTCATTTGTAATTAATGATTCACCTAAGAACGGGGGCTTACAACACTTCCCTCCACTAATCAGCAAACGTCCCTTTTTCCCACAGCGCTCCTCTGCCTGGGAAATCGATGTCCCCAGATCACTGCCCGCGCACAAATGCCACCAGAGCATGTATCAGACGGAGACTGTGGGAGAAGAACGCACTCCGGACGCTTAACACCTTCGGGGGCCAAAATCCACAGCTCGGATGGTGGGCGCGGGGTGGTGAGGGAACTGGCTGGCCCGTAGGCGCAAGGTGGCAGGTGGGAGGGGGCTTCCTGGGGGCCAGTCCTTCAGGGCTGCCAGACCCCTGTGGCGCCATCCAGCGGCAGAGCGACCCTTCTCCCCAGCTGCTCCCGCATCGAGGCCGGGAACACAGCAGGTGCAGCAAAGGCTGGCGATGCCCCGATTCCGCCCTGGACTCTGTCCTGTGAGAACCTACAGTATGAAGCGAGTCTGTTAGCTCAGCCTGTCATCTGGCTGCAGCGGGGACGGGGGTCAGGGAACAGGCTTAGCCCCTGCCCTCCCAGGAGGGGTGGGGTCTCGGCGGGCACCGCCCCCTCGGATGCCCCCTCAGCGGGTTTACCTCCCAGCATGAGCCTGACCTGTTCCCCAAACAACTCAGCGTGTTTCCTGAGAGAAAGCCTGGACCTAACTGTTCACAAGGTGGTGCTCTTTCTACCTCTTTCTACTCGATAGGAACAGAATGTCATCAAGTCTGAAGAGCTGTATCTGGGTGGCTAAGAAACATGGAGACAAAGAGAAGCCCGTGGGGGCAGATGGCTCGTGGACACCCAGAGGGGAGGAGGGGTGCCACCTCCCCCCACCAGGGCCATCCCGATGCAAACAGCGGGTGCCAGGGCGCCTCGTCCCCCACGCGCCGGGCGGTGCTGCGTGCTGTGGAGACGCAGAGGGGGCCTGGACGCACGCGGCACGAGTGTCCGGGGCCAGGAGCACAGCAGCACTGGGACGTCTGTGGTTAGGGGCCCCACCGGGCACTTCTGTCCCTGTCCTTCCCGCCCTAAGCTCCCTGGGAGCATGGACAGGGTCTCCTGTGCCGACACAGGCTGCTGGGAGCGCAGGTTCATCCGGGACTGGAGGAGACCCATGGGCTCGAACCGACGGCCTCGTAGCCCCTCCTGCAGCCCAACTTCTGTGGGGACCGCCTCTGCGCATCATCGCTTCGGGTCCTCACGCTTCTGTGGACCTGGTTTCTCCTGGCCAAGGTGACCGTCTGGGACTGAGAAACCAGCCCCAAGCCGGGAGCCCGGGAGGGAACCGTGGGCTCGCAGCCCGGGTCCGGATGCTGCTGGGACGGCACCACCAGACTCCGAGAGCGACACCGACAGACGCGGTCAGGTGACACGGGCCGGCTAGCGTGCGCGAGGAGCTTCGGTGTCTCCACCTCACACCTCGGGTCCAGGGGCCGAGGGCAGCACACGGCCGGAGAGACTCGGTGCCCTCTCAGACCAGACACAGGCGGGCGAGCTTCATCAGGCCCGGACACCAGGGACAGGGGCATGGCCGGTCCTGCTGGCCCCCATCACTGCGACGACAGTCACAGCCGGGGCTGGTCACTAGGGGTGGGGATGCGTGGGGGCACCACCAAGCCACGCCCACCTCTCCTGCCGCGGGATGCCTGGCTGTCCTCGTCCCTCGATGCATTCCCGAGCCTGGCGGAGGCGGCTGTCCTCGTCCCTCGACGCATTCCCGAGCTTCTTATCGGCTTCACGTGCAGGTGGGGAGATGCTTCCAGATGATCTCGGAGAAGGACGCAGAGGGGCCAGGGCCGAACCCGCAGTGCTATGCTAGGACCCGCCACAGAAACTCAACCCGGCAAGCCCTGCAACGGCCACAGGAGTCTGTCCCCTGCCTACAGACTGTGTCCCCTATGGCATCGCATGGCCTGCCTTTCGCTTGTGCCCTCCCCTCTTCCGCTCACTTGGCTCCTCCTGTTTATCCTGTGAGACTTGTCACCTCCTCCATGAAGACCGCCTTGACTGCCGGCCGGATCACACTCCTCTGTGCGTCCCCACATCTAGTCCACTGCTTCCAACTGTGCCGGGCGGGACCTCACCACACCGAGGGGTCCTGAGGCAGCACCCAGGCCTCCCTCTGGTGCCCGTGCACACCGGCTGTCCTGACAGCCCCCCCAAGGGCCCCGGGGGCGTGCGCGCACACGGGGGCATCGCTCCATGTCCTCCGTTGGCAGGCAGAAGGAGAAAGAGGAGAATGCGGCCCAGTAAAGGCGTGGAAGGACCGAGTCAGGGCGACAGGGGCCCCGGGACACGTTCGTGCCAGCCGGTCACATGGAGGAGAGGACGCGAGCCCACACTCCGCGCCTGCCTCGTTCCTGCCACCGCTTCCCGGGCCGTGGGAACAGCACACTCGGCCGCATCGTGTCTTCAGCGCTCGCCTCCGCGTCCACGACGGTGACAAGAGCAGCGGTGGCCGGTGAGGGCCCCGTACGCGCAGGAGCGGCGGGCACGGCCATCGGGACAGGGAAATAAAGCGGGGCAGCATCCTGAGAGCCGGGTGCCCACAAGCCCGACGGTGGAAAGCCCCGGAATCCCGCGGGCAGGGGTGCCGTGTGGAAGCCTCGGCCGCAAGCGGCTTCCGCGGGCGCCCGTGTCGTGGCCGCGGGGTCGGGGGCCAGCCGCGGGATTTCCCACCCATGAAGCCGAAGGGGTGGCGGGGGGTGGGGGTGGGGGTTCCGGAGGGAAAGGGGTTTGTTAGAAGCACGTGTTTCTCCGTCGGCGTCTGTCTGCTTCACCGTATTTATTTCTCCACTCAGCCAGTTTACCGGATCGTCTGGATCACGCAAATCCCATCACCGTGAGCCGCCCACATGTGTCTTGCTAAACTTTGACTTTCTGGGCTGAAGGGCCAGCCGAGAACATTCAGACACACTGAGTTTGGGAACGTTTGAGGAAGGGGCAGGATCGCCGGCAAGCAGCAGAGGCCAGCGGACCCGGCACCACGTGAAAGGTCACAGAAGGTTTCTGTCCCATCGGAGCACAGACGCGGGAGATGGGCCCTCGGCAGCGTCCCTCCAGACGGTGTGAGCCGCGGGGAGAGACTGCTGAGCCCTGCGCAGCAGGAACGAGCCCCAGATACAGTAGCGACACCAAGGCCTCCAGAACACCCGCCTGCCACGGGGGCGGCCTCTGTGAGCGGGGCTTCCTCGCTAGCTCGGCCCCCCCACCTGGCCAGAGCGGGATGGGGGGGTGGGGGTGATGCCGGGACAAAGGACAGTGGAGGCTCTGGCTGGGGTGCAGCTGATGGGGGTCTCTGAGGGCAGAAGGCGGGGCAGGGGTCCCTGGGCTTCCTGGGACACGGCTGCTGCCCTCGCTCTCCTCTGCCCAAAGTCTCGGGCAAGGCTCCCGCAGTCACTGAGGCCCGTGTGCAGGTGAGTCTTCGGGGGGATTGGAAGGTGCCAGGTTCGGCCGTGGGCACACGTGCTGTGAACACCGGGACACGGGGGCTAGACCTGGGGGCGGCAGAGAGCCACTGCCCGGAAGTCTTCTCTGACCCCCTGCCCGTGCCGGCCCCACTCTGGCCACCCCCCTCGCCCGCGGAGGACACCCTACCGCCAGAGCCACGCCTTCGAGGACGGTAACTCCTAAGGGACTGGTGATGAGGAACCCACACGACGCTATCTTCCCCAGGTCCACTGACAGCCACTTAGCAAAGACCAGGACCGTGAAGCAACACGTCACCCCCGGCTGGGGTCTGAGCGAGGGGCACGCAGCACCGCTTCCGCGCACGGAACGTTCGTGGGCGGACGGGGGAAACGACGCGCGGCTGGAGTCACAAGTCTTCCAGGCTCTAGGAAGTGCCCCGGGTTAGCTGTGCGGCACTAACGTGACAGGCAGCTTAGCAATGGTTTCTATACACACCAGCGTGCACGCCTATAAACACGCGACCTGCTCATGCTCACTTCCCGCCTATGTAAAGTGGGGTAACCAATGCACCAGCCTCCTACGACTTCTGTGGGTTAAGTGGGTTATTAACGTGTAATGCACTTAAAACGGGGCTGGCATCTTCTAATGGGAAATCGGGAGCTTAATCCCCAAAGAGCCACAACAACGCCTCCATTTCCCAGATCCAGACTGAAAGGCGGAGAGGAATCGGACCAGCGTGGCGATGAGGGGGTCCTCCGAGCTGGAGACATGAGTCAGCCCCTGCACACGCCCGCACACACCTGTTGTACACACGCACATCTGTACTAACACGCACACCTACACGCACCTGCACGCACGTCGCCCACAGCCCCAAGAGTCTCGAGCAGGAAGAGAACCTGGACGTAATCCTGAGTGAGCAGGTAAGGGCTTGAAGGTGGAGGCCGAAGAGCAAGAAAGACACTCAAACCCACGGGACTTACCACGTGTGACTGACGGATGGAGAAGGCCCGGCCACAGGCGTCATCAATCGCGCAGCCCCGGCTCAGGACTGGCCACAGGGAGCCGGGGGCCCCGACAGCACACTTTCCCGCCCACCCCAGACCCCCGTGCACCGACGCTGCCCGCCCCTGCCCTCCTGTGGGCACTGCCTCCCCTGCTCAGAGCAGGTCACTCATCGGAGCAGCCGGGCCCGTCACTCCCTGAGCGATGACGGCGGCTTTCAGCGGCGCCCGGCATCCGAACACGGCCCCGAGGAGCTGCTCCAACATCAGCGACAACACAGGTGCTCGCGCTCCACACGGTCGTCTCGCAGTGGAGACTCCCCCTCCCCTGTCATCCAGCACCCGCCGCACGCTCCCCTCCCTGCACACGGTGCGGAACCGGGCCCCTCGGCCCAAGCCGCCCCTGCAGCGGCCTTGCGCACCAGCAGCCCCGCGTGCCCCCCGCTGGGGCGTGGATACACAGTTTCTCCGCTTCCATGGAGAGGCTGGTTCTCTTGCCTCCGACAGGAGGCGTCTGGATTCACCCGGAGAGGAACCTGGGGGCCAGGTGCCCGCCATACCTGCTGTGGGCGCGTGTGTCCCCTCAGTCCGAGAGGGAAGACCGAAACCGTGTGCCTGGACACAGGAACAGGGAGGCGGAGGGGAGGGGAGGCGAGGCTGAGCCCGGCCAGCCTCACTGTGCATTGTTCCTTCCGGCTGTGCCCTCAGACCTGCGGCCCCCGCTGGCCCTGTGCAGCTGACGCACCCTGGGCCGGCCGGAGGAACCCCAGAGGACAGGCGTGGGTAACCGAGGATGGCGTCATCACAGGCAAACGTCTGTTGAGTCTGAACAGGGCTGCCGGTGGTAGCCACAAGGGGCTGAGCCCAGCATCCCCGTGCGCTTCGCTGGGACAGTGGGCGTCCACCTGCCATCGCCCCACAGAGAGAGGTACCATGATAGGGACTCACCAGATGCTGAGGTGGAACCGACAGCCGCTCTGAGGCCCCCGACCTTGCCGGCAGGCGCCCAGGAGTCCTGACTGCGTCCCTCCCCGGGGAGGGGTGCCGATGGCCGGGAGGGGGCTGTCCGGGAAGGGGCACGGTGAGGACTGGAGGGAGGAGGGTGAGGGCAGGGAGCCGTGTGCCTCTGCGGCTTGGACACACGAGCCCGTGCACTCGGTCACGTCTGTCGTTTGCATCCAGTGCGGATCCCACTTCGGCGCGGAAAGGTGTCGACATACCCGGAGAGAACCCACTAGAGCAACGACTCAGCAAACTGGCCCTTTCCATCCTGCAGAATGGCGGCGAATCTGCCTGTTCCTCGGCACGGAGCGTCCCGGCCGCAGAAATACACGCCCGTCGGCTCAGAGAGCCAGACGGGATTCCCGGCAGACATCAAGAAATCAGACGCGGATGTTGCGGCCAGAATTACGTCCTGGTGGCCACGAACTGCTTTATATAGTCGTAAGGATCCTTAACAGACAGAGCACCGTGACCCCCACTCGTCCACTTCCAGGCCGGGGTCCCCCACACGGCGCCACACGGCCGTCCTGTCCACGCATGAGGCGAACGTCCCCTCCCTGGGGAGGGCGGCGTGGGGCCTCTGCTCGGCAGCTGGCCCGCGCGGTCACACCCCCGGCTTCACCACCACCCGGGGAACCGGGCAACTCACCTCCTCCAGATGGCCTCGGGCTCCTCGCCTGCGAAACACACAGACAGGCCGCCTAATGAGCGTTGGTCCTCTGGAAGGGTCTAGTTTCAGACGCAAGTGACCACGTGTACAAATACAAGCGACGTGTGCTTGCACCGAAGGCGGACCTATCTGTTTCCGTTCTTCAGGGAAGTCCCCGGGGACGGAGACCTCCGAGTGCTCCTGCCGCGCACGCACGTTCACGAGGGTTGTTGCCTGGCACTGACATCTCTATGTTTTATAAGGAACGTTAATTAAGTGAAAGCTTTAAATAGATTCTTGGCTAGCTGGGTCATAAACAGTGTGTGGCACGCGTGAGTGCCAACCGCACACGGTTCCTACGGTTCCCGTTGCGGGTTCGCCACGCGAGAACAAAAGTGAAACCTCTCAAAGATCCTTCAGGTTCTAGAAGATTTGGGCCCGGGTGGTTCAGCTTGGGAAACCCGCGCTCTGTCCAGATCCATACAAATGTCTGGGACGCATGACGGGCGGAAACCAGCAAAGGGCAAACAGGTGAGACGGGCGCCGTCTGGGGCTCGCGTCCCGGCTCAGAGCGCGGGGGCGGCGGGGGGACCTCCCTTCCCTTTCGCGGCTCCTGCAGCTCAGGCCTCCCTCACCTGTGACTCCACAAGGACTTCCAGGGGCCGGTCTCTCCTCACAAACCCTGGCAAGGCCCACCAGGCCCCCCAACAACCGCTCCTGCATCCCAGCCGGGCACCCCCTGCCAAGTCTGCGTCCTCGCAGGGGCCAGTGGGGTCTGACCGCCTCCAAGACACTTTCTTCACCACTGCACCCAGTTTATACCACATACTGTGCGCTCCCCGTTTAGTACCACAGTGTGCACGGCACCCCAGGCCCTGACACGATCTAAGGACTCCGGTCTAAATCTTCAAAGGGACTGCAGGCCCCGTGGGGTTGAGGCAAAGGCATATTCCAAATAACAGTGCTGAGTATGTTTCAGGCGTTTCTTTCTTTAAAAAAAAAAATCTTTTTTAACGTTTATTTATTTTTGAGAGACAGAGCATGAGTCCGGGAGGGGCACAGAGACAGAGGGAGACACAGAATCCGAAGCGGGCTCCAGGCTCCGAGCCGTCAGCACAGAGCCCGACGTGGGGCTCGAACTCACCAATCGTGAGATCATGGACTGAACCAACGACGGATGCTTAACCAGCTGAGCCACCCGGGTGCCCCAGGCATTTCTTTATCCAGGCATTTACTTGTTTATCCAAAGATTAGAACGGAATATTACGAATCACAGAAGGCTAGGAGGAAGCTGGCCAGGGCACACACCCCGCCCCCCCTCGCTGGGCAGCTACCCATGATGCTCAGTGAATATCCACAGACCAATTAAAGTCAACCTCTTACACAGGACCAGTAACAGGACAGGGAATCCTGTTGGGAGAGTGGACCACAAATTAACAAAGACACTGTTCTGTCAAACGGGATTCCCAGGGGGAGACAAAGGTGAGCCAGGCATGGGGGTGCTTGTGCCAATGCCCCACAGAGCAAGTCCAGATCCAAGACCTCACCTCCCACCTCACCCTCACCTGCTGGCACCTGCTGGCTCAGGGGAGGAGGGCTGGGAGGACAAAGTGGTCTAAAATAAGCAGAGGGGCACCCGGGGTGGCTCAGTCGGTTGAGCATCCAACTTCAGCTCAGGTCATGATCTCACAGTTCAGGAGTTCGAGCCCCGCGTTGGGCTCTGTGCTGACAGCTCGGAGCCTGGAGCCTGCTTCGAATTCTGTGTCTCCCTCTCTCTCTGCCCCTCCCCTGCTTATACACGCACGTGCGCTCGCCCTCTCTCAAAAATAAACAAACGTTAAAAAATAAATTAAAAAAATCGGCAGAGACCTAAAAGGACTGAACGCCACTCAGCCTCCTACCTTGTGCCTCCAGCTCTAGATAACCTAAACTCGCCCCTTGCGGAAAAGAAACCGCTGCCCCCAGAGACCAGAGCTCGAGCAGGGGCCCAAGAGCGAGCGAGGTTCTGCAGTCTCAACGGCGAGATCAAATAACGTCTGCCAGAGAGCAGCCGCTGGGCAACAGGACCCCCTCGCGAGTCAACATATAAACAAAAACAGCAGCCAAGCGGGACGAGTTTGCACCTAAACGAAGAAAAACAAATGACAAAAGTGAAAGTTAAAAAAAAAAAATCACACTCCGGGTCTCATATTAAGTATCAGGAAGCGAGGGGGAAAGGTTAGCAATGTCATGGGTGACTTTGAAATACAATTACCTAAGGGACTGGCCAGTGTGGCTCCCAGATGGGACAACACGGCGTGCTCCGAAGCAGTTTGTAAAGAAGCAGCAAAGGTACTTACTAACAGCGCCCCGTAGAATTTCGAGAAAGCTTGCCGGAAGCGAGAAAGCATCCTGCCTCGGTGAGAAATGGGTTTAGGGCCGGGAGTCGCCCGCTCCTCCTCCTGGAGCGTGGACAGTCTCACTCCCCCACGTGCCAGAGAGCACACCTCCCAGTGGGGTTTGTCAACATTCGGGCTGGTTCTCCCCGGGCGGCAGCAACACGCCGTTCCCGTGCAGCGAGGCCAAATCAGAACCACTTTTAGGGACTGACCTAATCCAGCACCCCGGGCTCATTTACTTAATATAGGGACCGCCGTCTCCAACGGGTGGCGAGCGGGCAAGGTTGGCCACCTGTTCTGCTGCGGGTCTGCCGGGCCTGAGCGAAGCCCAGATCAGACGCGCCACTAGCTGGAAGCCAAGGGCGGTGGGGGCAGCTGGACCACACGGCCGACCGCCCCGGCCAAACGCACACGCTCTGCTCTGTCTTCGTGCCCGGGAGCCGGCAGCGCGGGCCGCTAAGAACGCGACTCCCGTCGTCGTCAGTCTTGCTTCCGTGCGTTTTTTTTCCCGGAGTCTCTCTTTCTGTCATTTTGAGAAGCTCTGACCTCCTCGAACCGTGGGTAGGGCCTCTGCGAAAGAAACCTAAAACCGGGAGAACGTAAGCCATGTACCAGCGCCACGCGGCTTAAGTGCAAAGCCACAAAGATTCACTGTTCCTGTGTCCGACCGCTGTCCTCCGGGTTCCTAAACCGGAACCTCTCTCCAGATCTGTGGCCACGGATGTCTAAGGCGGACCCCGATGGTTCATGACATGGCCCCCGCCGTTCTGAAGTGACGGAGCTTAAAAAGAAACGTCTCTGCCCTTAATATCCACCCCAACGGCTCCTTGACGGGCTGTGGCTGGCGGATTCAACGTGCCGTTTCGCCTTCCCTGAGAACACAGCATGCCCACCAGCTCGAAACTCCCACCACGCCCGCTAGGCTCCTCGTCTGTGCGTCCCCAAACAGCAGCTAAATTGGCCTTAGCAAAGTTGGGCAGAAGGCCCACAAAAATAAAAGGCATAAAAAATAAGGTCCACTGACCGTACTGCCGCTGAGACACGTCTCGGCCAAAAGCGACTCAGCTGGTTTGCGCAGCCGAGGGGTCAGGACCTCAGCCTGCCTCCCGTGACTGACTAGCACCACTCAGGCCCCCGCAAGGAACTCTCCCCTCGCTCAATGCGGATTCTCACCACCATGTGGAAGGACAAAACTAAGACGCGTCTCTATCATGCACCAGAGGACGTCGCCGTTCGTGGGGAATCTGCGTGGCATTTTGGACGAGCAGACAAGAGAGTATCTTTATGCCCGTGAATCCCCCGCAATTCACAGGGGTGGCCCGTCCAAACGCTCCTCACGCCCACACGCGTGGGGACTGGGGGACCTGAGGAGTTTCACCTGGCAAGTCAGACCTACGCAGAAACCACCTGCTTAGCTCCACGTCGAGGCGAGCACCAGGGGCAGGAGGCCGGGCGATTCTTCCCCGGGGAATTTGCACAGAATCTCCCCCGTTTGGAGCCGCCTGTCACTCACGGCCCGGCCAATGCAGTGACGTCACTGTCACGGCATCTGCTGCCTCGCTAACTGGCTCAGTTGTGGAGAGGTTTCTAGTAACGTTCCAGAGCTGAAGGCGGAGCTCCCCGACCAACGAGAAAATGTCTCCAGCTGCCAAGTGCGGCCTCACGGGGCTTCGCCGCCCCCAGCTGGGGTGAGGGCACAGGCCACCGGGGTCACAGCTGCACGATCCAGGAGGGCGGGGGTTGCTTCGGCCCTGCCGTGGGAACCACTTCCTGCCGCGTGGCGTTAGCGACCATCCACACTGCTAGCTCCGGACGGTGTCCGGCTGACCTGTGTCCCCGACCTCCAGAAGCCTGTAGCAGCACCTGTCGATGGGGCACCCGGTGCGCGGCAGGTGGCGCGGTCCCCAGGGCCACACCGGCTCCTTCTCCCGGCTCCCCGCTGCCGGCTCCTCTGACGGCAACAGCCAGGCACACCTTCCGCCCGTGACTCAGCTATTGGGGGTCTTTCCCTTTCGTTCCCACGTGGACTCGGCCTCTTCTCCGTCGTGTCCTTGTTTCCATCATCCTCTGCACCTGCCACGTGTCTCCCAGTTGCCGCAGACGGGAGCCCCCGACTCTGCATCTCGTAACCCCGTCTCAACCCGTTCTCCACAGCGTGACCAGAACAACGCCGACATCCAAGCCTTATAATCCTCGAGGACCCCGTTGTCCTCAGGACAAAGCCCAAGGCCCCGTAAAATGGTTCCCGAGCCCCCTGCCCTGTTGTGGCCCCAGTGCACCCCTCCTTGCCTGCCCACCCCTGCTCCTCACCTCCTCCCTTTCCCCCAAGCAGGGTTTCTCCAGGGTGTATGCTGTGCCTTCGATCTGGCCAACTCCCTCCCGGCTTCCTGTCCCCAGACAAAAGTCTAGGGGGTGAATCCCCCAGCCCTGTTCACCTCTGTGGTGTCCTGGGTCACCCTGTATGGCCACAGCTGTCTTGGCAGGTGTGGCCTGCTGGCTTGTAGGCCCCGGAGGGCAGGGGAGTGCCTTACCCACTCCGCACACAATAGCACCCCTACTCGGGAAGGAGGGGCCGCTGCTCTGGCCCCCCACATACGACAGGTCATTAAATAAAGTGTGTACACGGGCACAGCCCACAGCCCTGCAGGGCCACTGTCCTGATCAGCCACGTTCTGGATCCAAGAAATGCTGTTCCAAACTCTTACCCACATCTTCAAGACCCAAGAAGGTGAAGGCAGCGGGGGTGAGTTCCCCGGGGGACGCAGACGCTGCTCCAGGAGGGGCCGGCACCCGGCTCTCAGCGTGGAGCCACCAGACACTTGCACATCACTGTCCCCTTCCCAGTACTGCAAGTGCACATTTTCTCGTTTCTCTCACGCTGCAGTTCATGATGTGAGAGGTGCTCACCGCGGGGCTGGCGAAAGCGGTGCACGGCAGCGGACTGAAGTTCGTCGCATGAAACAACTCACGTTACTCGTGAATCTTTACGGACATATACGTGCGTCGGGCCACACGTACACATTCCAGATTAATGGGAACTGTTTAACGTTACAACAACAGTCCTGAAACGAATGCTTCCGTTTCTCTAGCGAGAAGATACAGTGAGCTAATTCACACTCAACAAGCCAAATGGCTCAGAAAATGGTAGCCTTGAGGGAAGCTTCCCACCAGCGACCGGAGCACTTGTGGCTGCCAGAAGAGAATGCTCTGGATGCTGGTCCATCACTGAACGCGTTGACCGTTCCTCCCAGCGGGGTGCCAGCCCCCGACGCGATCGGCATGTTACGCGTCATTCTCCTTGCACATCCGTGTGTTCGAGAGAGATGCGGTAATCGCTCAGGCTGTGAAATAAACCCTGGAAAGCAGCGGTGAGTGAGAGGCACGCCAGCCTCGTGGCGCTAACATTCCGCTCCAGGAACATCGCTGAACAAATGACTACAAGTTACGTATGCAAACGCAGTTGTTAGGACTCTGCATAGCGGGTCATCTGGAGAACGGGGAGCGGGAAGACAGGGGCACCCCTGCGAGTGTCAGCAAAGCCAAAACCCAACAGGCGAGTTAGCGGTCGTCTACGCTGAGAAAAGTGAAAACAGGCGTCTACGCAAAGACCGAGTATCAAACAAAACACAAACACAGCAGACCCCGCGTGAGCAGACCCAGAGCCTGCGGTGGGTCTGCTCCTTCAGAAGGCACTGGAAGGCCACGTGGTGGGAACCAGCGGGGACCGTGGCCGGCTGCATCTTGTTCTGTCCTAAGTGCAATGGGACCACGAAAGGGTTTTAGCTAGAAGGTGTTTCTCTGCGTGGTAACTGCCTCTGACCAGGGAAGAGCTGGACGAGGTGCGGGCAAGTCTCCGGGAACCAGCCGGGAACGTCGCTCGGACCACGGCTGCGTGAAGGGCAGAGTCATCTGAGATCCCACGGGTGGGGGGAAACCTGGATGGGTGACTGACTGGCTGCAGGATGAACAAAACTGGGGGGGGGGGGGGTGGTCAGAGATGATCGTCAGAGACCCGCCAACGTAGGCGGAGAATGTCGTTTATACCCAGATGACAGCTCCTTTTTAACTCCACGCCAGACTTCCCTTCCAAGCTTCAGGCTAACGTGCCCGCTGCCCACTCTCTGCTTGAAATGTTATTTCCACTTGCACAGAAACTCAGCTAACAAGTCCACAGCTGAACACATCATTTTTTCCCCCTGAACCACCCATTAAAACGAACAGCTCCTTCTCTATTTTTCCTTATTATTATAGCAAATGGTCCTACCATTTGCTAATCATCTGTGATGGTTAATTTTCTGTGTCAGCTTGACTGGGCCCCTGGGTGCCCAAGTATTTGGCCAAAGATTATCCTGGGGGTGTCAGGAGGATGAGATTAACATTTGAACAGGTAGAGAATAAAGCGCATTACCCCCCTTAATGTGGGTGGGCCTCGTCCAAAATCGAGTCCCGAATAGAATAAAAGGGCTGACCCTCCCTGAAGGAAGGGGTACTACCACCTACCTGACGCTTTCAAGCTTTCAAGCATCTGTCTTCTTCCTGCCTTTGGACTTGAACTAAAACATGGCTCTTCCTGAGTCGGGGGCCTGCTGGCTCTTGGACCGAAACTTACACCACTGTCTCTCCTGGGTCTCCCGTTTGCCGACTGTTGATATAGGGACATGTCAGCCTCCACAATCGAGTGAGCCCATTCCCGGTAATACCTCCCTCTCTCTGTCTAGATAGACAGACAGACAGACAGACAGACGGATACAGATATCCAGATAGAGATATCTATAGATAAATACATACGTATATCCTGTTGGTTGTTTCTCCGGAGCAGCCTGACCGATACATCAGCCAAAGAGGGGATGATATTGCCCAGGAAGGAGATAAAGTTAAAAACCGAACACACAAAAAACCCTAGAAAATGAAGATAAGTTCGAGGGTGGTACCACAACGGTATCCGCAAACTCTGGAGTGCACAAAGAAACAGGAATGAGCAGGATCGCTTCAAAGTCAGGTAGGTTGGAACGGGGGCAGGGCAGCCTGGGTGCACGGCCAGCCAGCAAGAGCCTCCGTCTCCCAGATTCCCATCCTGCTGAGTGCGGCCATGTGGCCGAGCTCCGGTCACCGGTACGTGTGGGGGGTTGATGGGACTCCCCAGCACCCCATTTAAGACGGACTCAACGTGCTAGGCTCCCCTTTCTGTCTTCCGAAGGGTGGACACCCAACCTGAGAACGATCCCGTCTGAGCTCCATGGACGAGGACTTCACCCTCAAAGACAGCAGAGTGACAATACGGGCAGTCCCCAGATGACGCCGTGCAGGAGAGCCCCCCTCCCCCCCCCCCCCACTTCCCCACCAGCCTGGACTGGCTGCGTCGGTCCCACCCCCCGCCAGATCCAATCCTCCCTGACGTTAGTCACGATGTTCTGGAGCCTCTTTGTTGTGTCCTAGCAGAATCAGACCCTGACACATCCACAGATTAAGCAGCAGAGCCACTGGCAGCGGCCCTGGGACAGGGCTGGAGGGGACGCCTGTCTGCGTGGTCACTGCTGTAGCCGAGCACCAAAGAGTGTCCGCACCGGGGGGTGCGGGCGGAGTGAACGGACAGCGGGCAGAAGGTGCAGAAGTGGGGTGAGAGTGGGTAATTACAACAATTTACGGTGACGAGGAGAAAACACTAAATCTAAGGAGCGAGCATGTGTAAATCTGGAGTGAATGTGTGTGCACGGGCGTGTGTGTGTGTGTGTGTGTGTGTGTGTGTGTGTGCATGCACGCGTGCAGAAGAGACTGGGACATAAACAAAAATGGAAAGACTGAAATAAGAGTATTAACCCACCTTGTGAATCTCCCGATTACCTTTAGAGGAGGAAAGATACTTTCTTAAACGGGGTTGGGTGTGTATAAGCAGGACCTGTAGGGTCAGAGCAGGAATCTGAGGCTGTTTCTGAGCGATTTGCTCTTTCTTTCCTTATTTCGTCTTCCTCCCTTTCTCCCCTCCTCCCTCCTTCTTTCCTCCTTCCTCCCTCTTTCCTTCCCTCCCTCCTCCCTTTTTCCCTTTTCCCTCCCATCCTTCCTCCTCCCTCCTTCCTCCTCCGTCCTCCCTTCCTCCCTCCTCTCCTTCCTCTCTTTCTCTCTTTTCCTCGTAAGAAGCAAGGGCGACTGGAGAGAACGCTGGCCAGAGGGCAGGTCAGGTTGAAGTGCAGGGAGAAAAGCGGGAAGTCGTCCCCGAAGACAGAGCACAGTGAGCACAGGCCCACGCTAGGAACAAGGGGAAAGTTCTTAAAGGCTGGGCTGGCGAGGCTGGGTCCACGCATCCTTATGGTAACAATGTACCCTGTAGTCGTCAGAGTTCAGACACATGGAGAACAGGAAATGACTGGCTCCTTCCAGGTTGTGTTTTTCCCCCGTGACCAGATTAAAAGTCTACAGGGCAAGATATTTCAGAGTCTGCAGCAAAGTTACGATAGGACCTTTGCTGGCCAGAAGGAGGTGACGACAGGAGGGGTGGGTGGGCCAGGCGGCGGGCCCATCGATGGGCGGGAGATTCTACTGAGAGGACGCACGTCTACAGCGTGGCTTCCATTACAGCCGGCGAGAAGGACAGAAACGGAGCGAGACAATGTGCAGGATCACTTGTCGACTGCGGTGACGGAGTTCCCGGGATGACAGAGTTTAAAGCAGCGGCATATTTGGAGAAGACGGAGAACGTCACAGGAGAGGGGGAGGCGAAGGAAGTAAGAGGTGACGGCATCGGATGAGGTTTTCATACGGATGTCGAGGACATGGGCATGGAGGCTGGGTGGGCTCCAGAATCAGCAAAGAATCGCCGTGGTGACGCCACGTGGAGTGGACAGCCACGCAAGTACAGGGACGAGTGGTGAAGCCAACCGGGTGGGATGCAGAGAAGCGCGAGGTGTCCCAGTTGACGGGAGGGCTGAGCCCGGGAGCCACCCGCCCCAAACACGTAGCACCCAGGCACAAGATGCAACGGGGGAACCAGTCGCCCCCACTGGGGAGGACCCCAAGGCAGAGGATTCTGGGAGAAGAGTCTGAGGACATGGGGAAGGTGGATGGGAGCACGGGGCGTCGAGGGCAGCGTTTGGGAGGGTGTCTGCAGTCACAGGCATGAATGTGTGCGAGGGAACGAGTGACTGCGAGGTCGTGCTTTGAGTGGCGGCGGTACGGAAAGGGGGCGGCGTGGGGTGCGCGGGCTGGTCATCTTGCCGGAGAAGGACCTGTCCCGGACCTCTCCCTGGACTGACAAATAATCTGACATCCTTCATTCACCTCCATCCTTCATTCTCGCAGAGTTACCTGACAGACCCTCTCCTGCATTTTCCGGAATGTTCTGTTGATGTGAATGAGGTCACTCTGAGATGGCTGGTTCTTCATTAACTGCTGTTTCTCCTATAGACCTGTCTCACCCGTCATTTTAACCGTGTGTCCTGGCCTCGTGCTGATGACGACCATCGAGTTCTCTGCTCTGGGATGGGAAGGTACCGCACTCTGGCCTCTCAGAACCAGGAACTCACATACGGTCTGATATCCTCTGTCACAAAGACACAGATTGAAATACACATCCAATTGATAAGGACCCTTGTCCAGGCCAGGAGACTGGAACCCACATCGGGCAACCAAAGAGGTTTAATGTTTAACGGAACTACTTTCCCTCTACTCTTATCACACTCTGTACCCACAAAATAACGAAGGTCGAGGCCAAGGAACATCCTTTCTGAGTTCGGCCCTGCCCTTTCCTTGCTCTGTGACCTTGAGAAGCTCGTGGGGACACTGAGCACCATAATTTCTCCATCTTCCAGATAGAAAGAAGTGCCCTACGCTGCCTGCCTTGCAGGTTGCTGGGAATGCCGAGTGACTCAGGACATGTGGCACAATATCACGTTCACGGTGACATTTTATTGGTCCGCATGCATCCTAAAAGAGCTTTCACCCAAGTCAGAGCTTATGCCTTGAGATGCTATAGTTAGAATTTGTGTTTACTCACTGGATGTGTCTTCGGTCTCCCTTTCACACCTGTCCTTTCCCAAACTGTCCCTGGGGAGCTACGTGTGGGATCACACTGGAGTTTTTTTTTTTTTTTAATTTTTTTTTTTAACATTTATTTTATTTTTGAGACAGAGAGAGACAGAGCATGAATGGGGGAGGGTCAGAGAGAGGGAGACACAGAATCTGAAACAGGCTCCAGGCTCTGGGCTGTCAGCACAGAGCCCGACGCGGGGCTTGAACTCACGGACCGCGAGATCATGACCTGAGCCACCCAGGCGCCCCATACACTGGAGTTTTCAAAAATGATTTCTCCATTTTCCTCTTCACGAGGACCATGTGACGAGCACCACGTAAGGTGGGTGCTGAGGATGCGTCTTAGCCTGGGGACGTGGCTAAGCGCCTGGCTCTTCTTCCTGGACAGGACTGCCTCGTCCAGCTCTCATTCAGACTCTCCCTCCAACAAACCTTCTTCCACTGTGTCCGTAGACTGCCGTCTCCGGCTGGTGATTGCCCTGCCGCCACAGGCCTTCGTTGGGCTGGGGGGCACCCCGCATCATTGGGTCTGACTTTCCAATACGTGTCTCTCCGGGTGGATGAAACTCCCCATCATTTTCTAAGCTGGACTCACCTCACCAAGCGAAACAGGTAAAATCATGTTATCACCTACATCACGATGTGACGCGTCCTGCTCACGGAACTGCTCGTAGCCGATGGATGCCAATGGCGACATATATCGATCAAAACACCCTTTCCCAATCATGCGATCGTGGGAACCGGACTTATTCCAAATACGGCATCTTTTTTGCATTATACCCCAGGTCATGGGGGAGGCAACTTCCTCTGCAGGAGGGGTCACGGCTCTATGGGACTGACAGTGCACCTTGTACACGGGGTTCAATTCACACGAGCTGAGATCACTTTTTAAACCCAAAGAACACACATATTGACTCCATTAGGAAGCCCAAAACATGCTTTCACTAAGTTGCCAACATCAAACACAGACACAGCCTCGAAGAGGAGTTAGCTGGTAATCTAGGCCACAGCGGGCCCTCAGTGTGTTGCCTAAGAACGCGCGGCCTCCGGGAGGGCCTCGCTTCCTTCCCACCCAAGCCACTAAACATGCATCTTCTTTTCTCCTCCAGTCTCCCTCTTGGTTACTCCAAATTTCTTCAGGGGAGAATGAAAAAGAAAAGCAGCGCCACCTAGCCTGTGAGGTCAAAGGACAAGGGCTTTGTTTAGAAGCACGCAAAGCTCTAGTTAACTTTGATGACAGTCCAGAGAGCCTGGCAGCTTCCAATTTCTTTTCTGCAATTCAATTAAGCTAATGTGTACATTTCTGCTTTAAGGCGTTCATTTTTTTCTACACAAGAGAAAAATAAAAGGAGCCTGGGAAAAATTCCGAGAGCACAAAATCTAACAGACAAATGGAATCATTCAGCATGATTTCCTCAGGTAACGTTTGTTTTATGAATTCACTTTCCAGTTGTTTCTAGTTGTCTTAAGAAGAACTTAAATTGATTCTGGGTACTGTTTCCATTTCTTGGAAGGGACCGGCTCACATTTCTCACAGACCGCTGGGCTGGAGCTTGATTTTTCATAAGAGATGAGGGTAACATCTGGAGAACTGCCACATCCCCCCCCCAAAAGTGGGGTAAGTTTAACTCGATCATAAATAACAGACACTGAAATGCCCCTCACAGGTACAGCAATCTTAAATAGTAATAAGGCAGTTGTTGGTAACATACACTAGGTAGCCAAGGTGTTTCAAGGTCAGTTTCTTCTTCCAGAAGCTTCCGCAGATAATCAGCATCTCCCAACCACCCACCTGATCCTGTCCAAAAGCAATGCCCTGACATTTGCAAGTTACTGATGAAATGCAGCTTGGTTTGCTACGGGCATATGTTTTATAAAATGCATTTGTAGGGGCGCCTGGGTGGCTCCGTCGGTCAAGCATCTGAATTCGGTTCAGGTCATGATCTCGTGGTTTATGAGTTCGAGCCCCACGTCAGACTCTGTGCTCACAGCTCGGAGACTGAAGCCTGCTTCGGATTCTGTGTCCCCCTCTCTCTCTGCCCCTCCCCTGCTCATGCTCTGTCTCTGTCTCTCAATAATAAATAAACGTTAAAAAAAATGTTTTAATGTATTTGTAGCGGACAGAGTTGGGACTGACTCGACATGAACATGATGTGGGAGACGCAGGGGGCATAGGCAGACTTCTCCAGCACATGGAAGTCACCACGCTGAACACCAATGACCCTAACACAAGTGAACACGGCACCCACTGACCCATGTCTCTCCCCTTGGTCCTGTTTGGCCACATGCTCAGTCTTGAGAGTCTGTGTTGCAAGACTCTCCAGGATCTTTGTCAAGAGGAGCGAGCCCAGATCATCTCCAGAACTTCTGCTGGTGGTTTCACTGCATTTTGTGCAAAGCCTGCAACCGTCCCTCTCTGTCCTTGCCTCCCCGCCAGCCACCCACCCGTCCTTGCCCGTTCTGCCATCAAGCCGCCTTTGTCTTTCACTGTATTACAGCAGAATTCCATCTGTACTCTAGCATACTTCATTTCATAGGAATTTGAAGTGTTATTTCCTATGCAAGGATTTCTTTCCATTTCAATTTAAGTTAACGTACAGTGTAGGATTAGTTTCAGGAGAATTTAGTGATTCATCACTTATATATAACACCCAGTGTTCATCCCAACAAGCGCCTTCCTTAATACCCATCACCCGTTTGGCCCATCCCCCTACCCACCTCCCTCCCATCAGCCCTCAGTTTGTTCTCTGTAGTTAAGAATCTCTTATGGTTTGTCTCCCTGTTATTATCTTATTTTTCCTTCCCTTCCCCTATGTTTGTCTGTTTTGTTTCGTAAATTCCACACGAGTGAAATCATATTTGTATTTCTCTGACTTATTTTGCTTAGCATAATGCACTCTAACTCCATCCACGTTGTTGCAAAAGTGGTAAGATTTCATTCTTTTTGATCGCCGAGTAATATATATGTGTACCACATCTTCTTTATCCATTCGTCAGTCGATGGACATTTGGGCTCTTTCCATAATTTGACTAGTGTTGATGGTGCTGCTATAAACATTGGGGAGGATGTGCCCCTTTAAATCAGTATTTTTGTATCCTGTGGGTAAATACTTAGTAGTACAATTGCTGGGTGATAGGATACTTCTTTTTTTAAAACGTTTTGAGGAACCTCCATATTGTTTTCCAGAGTGGCTGCACCAGTTTGCATTCCCACCAACAGTGCAAAAGACTTTCTCTTTCTCCACATCCTCGCCAACATCTGTTGTTTCCAGAGTTGTTCATTTTAGCCATTCTGACAGGTGAGAGGTGGTATCTCATTGTGGTTTCGATCTGTATTTCCCTGATGATGAGTGATGTGGAGCATCTTTTCATGTGTCTGTTAGCCATCTGGATGTCTCCTTTGGAAAACAGTCTATTCATATCCTCTGCCCATTTCTTCACTGGATTATTTGCTTTTGGGGGTGTTGAGTTCGATGAGTTCTTCATAGATTTTGGATACTAACCCTTTATCCCATATGTCATTTGCAAATATCTTCTCTCATTCCGTTGATTGTAAATATTTATACCCCCAACCTGAAAGCACCCAAATATATAAATCAACTAATCACAAATGTAAAGAAATTCATGGATAATAATACCTAATAGTAGGGGACTTTAATATCCCCACTTATAGCAATGGACAGATCATCTGAGCAAAAAATCAACAAAGAAACAATGGCCTGAATGACACGCTGGACTGGATGGGCTTAACAGATATATTCAGAACATTTCATCCTAGAGCAGCAGAATATACATTCTTCTTGAGTACACATGGAATATTCTCCAGAATAGATCACATGCTGGGTACAAATCAGCCTTCAACAAGTACAAAAAATGGAGATGCACATTTTCAGACCACAATGCTACGCGACTTGAAATCAACCGCAAGAAAAAATTTGGAAAGACCATGGATACTTGGGAGATTAAAGAACATCCTACTAAAGAATGAATGGGCTAACCGAGAAATTGAAGAGGGAATAAAAAAGTGCATGGAAGCCAATGAAAATGAAAACACAATAGTCCAGAACCTTTGGGATGTAGCAAAGGTGGTCATAAGAGGGAAGTATAGGGGCACCTGGGTGGCGCAGTCGGTTAAGCGTCCGACTTCAGCCAGGTCACGATCTCGCGGTCCGTGAGTTCAAGCCCCGCGTCAGGCTCTGGGCTGACGGCTTGGAGCCTGGAGCCTGCTTCCGATTCTGTGTCTCCCTCTCTCTCTGCCCCTCCCCCGTTCATGCTCTGTCTCTCTCTGTCCCAAAAATAAATAAAAAACGTTGAAAAAAGAGGGAAGTATATAGCAATCCAGGCCTTATTAAAGAAGGAAGAAAGGTCTTAAATACACAACCTAACCTTATACCTAAAGGAGCTAGAAAAAGAATAGCGAATCAAGCCCCATACCAGCATTAGAAGGCAAACAATAAAGATTAGAGCAAAAATCAATGATACCAACATCAAAAAAACTGTAGAACAGATCAACGACACTAGGAGCTGGTTCTTTGAAAGAATTAACAAAATTGATAAGCCCCTAGCCAGATTTATTAAAAAGAAAAAGGAAAGGACCCAAATAAATAAAACCGTGAGTCAAAGAGGAGAGATCACAACCAACAGCACAGAAATACAATTATAAGAGAATACTATGAGCAATCATATAGATGTCAACAAACTGGGCAGTCTGGAAGAAATAGACAAATTCCTAGAAATTCACACCCTACCAAATCTGAAACAGGAACAGAAACTTTGAACAGACCATAACCGGTAAACAAATTGAATGAGTAATCAAAAATCTCCCCACAAATGAAAGTCCAGGGCTGGATGGCTTCGCAGGAGAATTCTACCGAACATTTAGAGAAGAGTTAATATCCGTGTGAGGATTTTTAATAAGGATTATTTTTTTAGTTAGTGCTCTGGTTACAAATTTTCTAAGGTTTTGCATATTCTATTGCAACCCAGTATTTCCCTAAGCCCTTGCTATTTTCAGTGGATGATTCTGCACACTGCAAGGTTTCTCAGGAACACAGGTACTGCTTTATAAATAACGCACCTGTATTGCCAATCCCTTAGTGGACACTTCAAAGGCAGGATATCTCATTGCATTCAGCGGCTCACTTTTATTCCAGTCGTGGTGTTGATGTATGGAGTTACAACTCACATACTTAAATTAGCTTCTTAATATTTTGTGTTTACTACAACTTTGAGAAGTCTACCGTTATTCATGTATCCAGATATTTAAGTACAATTGCTATAAATTGTGATGTAGGATTTAGACCTTATGAACAAACCTCTTTGCCTAGATGTGAGCCTCAATTTTCTCTGACACATAAGGACATCTTTAAGCGGAATATTCTGGGGGCATCTGGGGGCCTCAGTCGGTTACGCGTCTGACTCCTGGTTTCAATGATCTCTTTTATTAGGATGTGGTAAAATGGTCAGATGCTAAAAAACAGGATAATAATAATTTTGGTGTAAACAGAGTCTCCCTTCCTGGAGACTCCGCATCTTCCCTGCTCTCGATGCTGGCGAAAGGCAGGAGAGCACAGAAGGTGCCCAGTGACACCGCGCGGACGAACGTGGCCTGCTCTTGCAGGAAGCACCTGTGACCGGGCAGCGTGCGCTGGTGACACGGGCAGACATCACCGCTAATTAAATCAGTGACAGTTGTGAATTGTCTCTGAGGGTTCCCCACCACGGCTTACTTTCCCAGACGACCGAAATCTTCTCATTTTCAACTTGAGTGACGGTTTCAGAACAGGTGATTTCCGAACGGGAGTCTCCTCCACCCATTTCCATGGGCAACAAGAAACGGCAAATTGCGCCATCAAATTAAAGGCTCTTAAGCTTTGTGGATGGGGTTGAGTTAGTCACGCAGACAAGTGGGAGAAATGAGAAACACGGGTAATGTGCTGCTCGGTGTGTCAATATTCAAAGAAGGAAAACGAGCAGGATCACGGGCTGCGAGCCAGGAGCCAGGATGACGGTCACCCCTCATTCTGCCAGCCAACACCGCTTGAGATGTCACTTATCCTGACTAGGGCTCGGTGACGTGACCTCTTAAAATTGGGCAGTGAGCCCTGCTGCTGACCTCGCTGCGTGCTGCTGAAGAAGTGACAGACGGTGCCCGCAGGGTGCTCTGGACACGAACGTAACAAATCACTGCTTTTCTTAATGGAGGAACCAGAGCCATGGTCCCGGAAGCCGGGAATCTTGACGATGGGGCATGTACTGACATAATTCCACGACAGAAGAGAGGAAACTAAGACGGGTTTGTGCATTACTTTAATCTCAGCTCTCATTCCACTTCTGATCATTGTTATTCTTCCCAGCGCCTCTGTCCCGGGAGAGTCAGAGTCTCCAACGAGATTTGGGAGGAACTTGACGTACAGGTAGGTCGAGAGGATTAGGAAATGTCAAATAACAAAAAGACGACGACGAGAAGGAAAGGAGTGAACTTAGATCCTGGCGCATTCTGTAGCCAGCTGTGTTCAATCTTTCCCCGACACCGTCTGGACTTAACAGGTCCATCGATGCACCCTCTATTCTCCAGGGTGGATTTAATTATCGTCAACAAGTATTTTTCAAATAAACACTTCACTTTCTGAGTCTGCCTCTGACTCATCACAGCTGAAAACAAATTAGGGGTTGCAAAGGTCCAAATCGTGAACAGAACAACTGTGATTTTCTAAACGGAAGGACATGTTTAAACATCGGCGAGACCTTCCATTTTCACACACGCCATATTCCATATTTAACCAGAATCTGCCATATAAAGTCATGTTCAAAATCCCAAGGGAGTACTAGTCAAATCCGGACAGGGAAGTGTAATCGCATTCGTGTCTTGGGTCAGCACACAGTGTCTTTTTCTCCTTATCAATGCCCTTACGGCATCACCTGGGCACATCAACTAAAGAATGTACACCACGACTCTCTGAAGACCTGGAAGATTCCGGTTCTATTTTGCTTTGTATGTTATGCCTCATTTCGAATCTGAAGTACTCAAGGTAAAACTCTAGCTGTAAGCCCTGCAGATGCTGGGACTTTAAATCAGTAATATCTGATTTAGATGGATACTCGAACATTGCCCTGAACCCAGATTATTCCCCAGCACGGCTCATCGCACCAGATGCACTCCTCAGCGCACTTTCTTAAGCAATAATGTGTGCGTGCACGCACCTCGTGTGGGTGGGTACAAACACTGTCTCTCTTTTTATTACGTCCTGGAAGTAGATGAATTACATACGCAGAAGGTGAAACACAGATTCTTTTCCCTATCCCTCTCACTAAGATCAAGCAAACACTCTGGACATTTCATGGAAAACAAACACAAGATTGTGAACCGTGGAGAGAAGAAGGCAGGTCAGCTAAAGACTTCAGGACCCGAGGAGTGACCTGGGGGTCAGTCCCCTGGGTTTTTCTTTTTGCCTTGCATATCCCACCCCCGGAGCTGAAGAAACCAGCAACCGTAGATACTAATGGGCATGGTGCGGGGCGGGGGAGAAGGAGATGAAGTCCCAACAAGAGCCGGTGCTCTCACGTGGAGGAGCCTGGAGTCCTCCCTCACTGGGCTACACTGAGGTGCCCAACACCCCCGTCTACTGCCCAGTGGGCAAGAGGCCTCCAACCACTGCTCAGTGGTGATAAGCCCACACCATCCCTTGGTGGCAGTGGAGGCCACGCAAGGAGCTGGAACATCCCCTTCTGCCCAGCAGTGACAGAACCCCCCCCCCCCGGGAGAATCAAGTGGAAAGACGTGGTCTCCCACCCCTCTCTTCAGGAATGAGGTGGCGGCCTCGCCTGCTCTGCTGGAGTGGTGCCAAAACACACCTGCTAAGCCTGAGTCTTGGAAAGGATCTGGGGGGGCGCCCGGTTGGCTCAGTCGGTTGAGCGGCCGACTTCGGCTCAGGTCACGATCTCGCGGTCCGTGAGTTCGAGCCCCGCGTCAGGCTCTGTGCTGACGGCTCGGAGCCTGGAGCCTGTTTCAGATTCTGTGTCTCCCTCTCTCTCTGACCCTCCCCCGTTCATGCTCTGTCTCTCCCTGTCTTAAAAATAAATAAACGTTAAAAAAAAAAAATTAAAAAAAAAAAAAAGAAAGAAAGAAAGGATCCAGGGTCTCACAGCAGAACAACCAAAAATGCAGATTTCAACCACACCAAAAAAAAATCACTCATCACACCAAAAACCAGTAAGATCTCAATCCAAATGAAAAAAGACAACCAACAGACGTGAAAACAGGATGACAGAGAGGTTCAGATTATCTGACAGAGATCTCGAAGCAGCCATGAAAAAAAAAATGCTTCAGCAAGCAACTGCAGACAGGTTGAAACAAATAAAAATAAATGAATAAACAAACCCCGAACTAAGAAACAGGAAATGCACGGAAGAATTAAGCAGAAATTTGGAATCTAAAAAATACACTAATATAGAAAGGTTGCAGTTTGGGAACAACAGCTGAATGGAGGGAACAGAGGAAGGAATTAGTGAAATGGAGGAAAAACAATAGAAAACTCTCCCTCCAAGTCTAGAACATTGTAAACCCAGAGCAAGCACAGAGAAGGACATAAATACAAATAAATACGTGGAAATGAATGAATGAATAAATATAAACAAAGAGCAGTAATCAGTGCAATTAAAAACAGGAAAACAACAAATAGTATCAATGAAACAAAGACCTGTGTTTTTAAAGATCAATAAAATTGACAAACCTCTAACAAGACTGACAAAGGAGGGAGGGAGGGAGGAAGCACAAATCAGCAGTATCAAGAATAGAACAGGAGGCATCACTACAGATCCTGCAGACATCAAAGGTTAATAAAGGAATCCAGCTCAGCACACAGAGATTTGCCAGCAGAGATGAAATGTACCTTGAAGGGACACACTGCTGGCGTGGTCCGCCCACAGGTGGATGGACCTTCATAAGGGGCCCCCACGCAGGCCTTTGAGGGAGGTTCAGGGTCGGCGGGGCAGGCAAGTCTGAATCCCAGGCACTTGGAGCATGGTTAGAAGTGAGGGGTGCAGAATGTGGAGGAGTTCATTCTCTCATGAGGGGCAAGGGACAGGGACTCCTCTTGTCTAGATCCAAATACTAAACTGATTAAAGAGGGGGTTTTTGGCTATTGACAAGGGGATAACACTCATAGATAGATACAGAGGACTACTAGGTGTTTGGGGCCAAATTAACACCCATTGGGTAGGTTACACAAGGCTTTACAGCTGCCCTATTTAATTGACAAGTACCTCTGGGGTGCCTGTGCTGAGCCAGGGCAGGGCTAAGCTTACAGGCTGACAGAGGAATGGACCACGGCAGCCTAGGGAGAGAGGTACCACTACAGTATTGTTATGAGCCCCACCCGCCGCAGCACAGTCACTGCTCTCCCCGCGTGGTCTCAATGCAGCCCCACAAGGTCCACAGATTTGCTGTGTCCCTAGAGGTCCAGAAAACGGACTGAAGCCAGAGCACTCCGCCTTCCCAGTTCCTCATTCTGGATGCTGCCATGTGTTGTATGGATAGACAAAGATCACCTGAGTAGGTAAACATAAAGTTTATCCTGAGTTTTCTTCTTCTATTGGCAAGGAAGTGAGCTCGGTCGTGTGTCACCGAGGAGCATTCATTAGAACGTACTAGCACAGGGGCACCTGGGTGGCTCAGCCGACCGGGCATCTCACTTCGGCTCAGGTTATGATCTTGTGGTTCGTGAGTTCGAGCTCTGCGCCGGGCTCTGTGCTGTCAGCAGAGCCCATTTGGGATCCCCTGGCCCCCTCTCTCTGCCTCTCCCCTGCTTGCGCTCTCTCAAAAATAAATACACATTTAAAATGTGTATTTATTTTTGAGAGAGAGACAGAGTGTGAGTGGTGGAGGGGCAGAGAGAGAGGGAGACACAGAATCGGAAGCAGGCTCCAGGCTCTGAGCCATCAGCACAGAGCCCAACGCGGGGCTCAAACCCACAGACCACGAGATCATGACCTGAGCCGAAGTTGGATGCTCAACTGACCGAGTCCCCCCAGGCGCCCAGGTTTTTTATTTTTCTAATCCCACTTGATTAATAAAAAGTGAAGAGACACAAATATAGGGGAAGCTCAGGGGGATGAAGGAGTAGATTTTCGACCGACGGACTGCGGAGGAAAACCCAGGCAGCAGCTGCTGCTTTTTGCTGTTCTTTCAAACGAAATCTGGGTCACGGCCCTGGGTGGAAATGCAAAAGCTTCACTCAGGATATGGAGGGAGGAGGGAGGGAGGAGGGAGGAGGGAGGGAGGAGGGAGGAGGGAGGACGGACACATGGCCTCATGGTGGCTGAAAGTACTCAAAGAACAAACGCAGTTATCACAAGTCCTGGAAGCAGAGCCCTTCCTGACCTCATGCAGCCTCTGCTGAGACTCACTGCACGAGCAAGAAAACACGCCCACCAAACCGGGTCCGTGAAATACTCAGCGCGAAACCAGAGGCAGAAGGGAGTCTTGCCTGTGATATCCTGTGGGTCAATTTTGAGCACGTTCTCTGCAGCAGGTGATGTCGTGGTGAGGTTTAAAACACAGAGGAAGCCGACCGGCTCACTGGGGCGCCTGCCACGGTCAGCCGGTCGTCGCCCGCGTCAGCCCCATCGCTGCCACGACACCCAGCTCGACGCCCCGCGGCTTCGTGCCTCAGTTTCCACCGTGGCTCGCCTGATCTCAAGAACTCCGCTGGGCTAGCCACTGACAACAGTGTGAGTTCCCTGGTCGGTCATCTGAGGCGACCCTACCTGTCCCGTCACCCGGCATAACCCCAGCTCCCAGCGTGCCACGTGGGTCACCCTATCATTCCACACAGGGTGGGCCGTGGAAGGGCTCGTTCTCCAGCTTTGTCTGGGGGCTACTGGAGACAAAGGAGACAAAGGGGAAAGTTCACGGACAGAGGGGTGGGGAAGGGTGGGGGTGCCAGACACATAGAGCATGGTCTGCTTACGTTCCAGAATGTTCCAAGAACACAAATCAGCATGCTGGAAATGACCCGGCTTCTCTCATAATTAACTTGTACCTGGGGCAGATACATTTGATATAGATTTTCAGAGTAATGATTGTTTTATTGATTTGCTTGTCATTTTCTTACAAAGACAGAAACGGCGCTGAGTCTACCCTCACTTCCCTTTCATTAGCTCCCTTAGTCACAAGCACAAGGGTAGGAGTGAAGTTCTCTCTGCTGCGGGCTGCCATTCAGACCGGCCACCAGCAGCGGCCAGACGCTGGCCTGGGGAGAAGCGAGTGCCCGACAGTTTCTTGGGCAACATTGCTCGGCCGTTTTAGGCTGCTTTTCAGCCTCCAAGAGGATACCTAAGCCAATTCATCGGGAAAAACGAAAAGCCTTTGAAAATAATTTTCCCGTTGAAAAAGATGAAGCATTCCATGTTTGTTTGAATAAAATAATCTTTTTTTTTCTTAATGTTTTTATTTATTTTTGAGACAGAGAGAAACAGAGCGTGAGCAGGGAAGGGGCAGAGAGAGAGGGAGACACAGAATCGGAAGCAGGCTCCAGGCTCTGAGCCATCAGCACAGAGCCCGATGCAGGACTTGAGCTCACAAACTGTGAGATCATGACCTGGGCCGAAGTTGGGTGCTCAACCGGCTGAGCCACCCAGGCGCCCCTGAATAAAATTAATAATCTTAAGGCCATATTGAAACCTCAACCAATGCATACTGACTTTTTTTTAAAGTTTATTTATTTTGAGAGAGACAGAGCAAGTGGGAGAGGGGCAGAGAGAGAGAGAGAGAGAGAGAGAGAGAGAATCCCAGGCAGGCTCCGAGCTGTCAGCACAGAACCTGACACGGGGCTCGAACCCACCAACCATGAGATCATGACATGAGCCGAAGTCGAGAGTCGGACGCTTAACTAACTAAGCCACCCAGGCACCCTGTGTTGACTTTTTAATCATACAATAAAATACAAACCATCTGAAGATACGAGAAGTTTGTGCACACATTCCCTTTAAAATTGTCAAAATAACTGGGCCCCAAAACATGGATGAATAAGGATGTGTTTCCAAGAAAGTAACCAGCAGCTGTTTCAATGGAGAGGGATCTCAAGATCTCACTGACTGTTGCCAGAGACCTCACACCAGGCCACGCAAACCCAGCAAATGCTCCGAGATCAATTACATCTCAATCACTGACCTTGAGTTCATGAACAGCGAAATCCCAATATCTTTAAACACATTCACCAGGTCTTAACTAATTAATGAAATAGGGGAGGAGAAGGTTTGAAGGCTACATATCCGGACGTTAGGTTTTTTTCTTACTCGCCTGTGTGCCTGCACACGTGCACACGTGTGCACACAAACAATCGAACACTTAAAAATTACTGAGAATTGCAGGAAGCAAGGACCTTGAGGACTGTTTACTAACCACACGGAAGAAATCCTCACTTTTGACCAGGGGTTGACTCCGGCAACACGGCCAAGAGGTTCCAGCTGCAATCAGCAAAATGTCCCTGTAGAGGGTCAGACGGTAAACACTTCAGGGGCCACACGGCCTCTGCTGTGCTCCCCTCTGTCGCTGCCGCGGGGCGACGCCTGTAGACAGCAGGTGAGCGAATGAGTGTGGCTTTACTTACGGAAAGTGAAATTTGAATTTCATGTAATTTTCATGTGTCATGAAAATTTTCACACTTTTCCCCCACCCATTTCAAAACACGTGAAACTTAATGCCTAGCTCACGGACCACACTGGTCTGATGTCACCTGATGTCCCCGACATGGTGCCAACGTCCCCTGAGGGTCAACAGAGGGCTACCGTTTCCATGGTGAAACCCAGAAGGAACCACAGCCAAAGTGTGGAGGCAATTCCAGAGAGACCAAGAGGAGGGAGGGGCTCCTTCCAGGAGAGAGAGGTGCCGGGGTGAGCGCAGGCCCTCCCTCGCTCCTCCCACCGCCCTGGCTGGTGCTCTGGGAGAGATGTTCCTCATCCCTTTGGGGTCAGTTCAGTTCTTTGTTTCTGCCCGATCCTTAACTGCCACCTCCTAAAATGGCCCCGGGCACTCAGAGTCTTCTCCCTTTTTTCACTTCGCACACCCAGAAGGTATGCAACACCAGTAAGAACTCTAGATGAATCCACACCTGCTCCACTCTGCCATCGCTCATTTAATAGCGACACCTGCACTGCCCAGGTTGTCTGTAGTGATTTCTGTGTGTGTCCACTTCTATTTTGAATGATTTCCTGAACCCCACGATGGTTATTCTGGATCCAGTCGAGAGTTTGATTAGATATTATTAAATACCTCAGAACACGAAGGATTCAGTGACTATCTCACATTCTGCTCACTTATCGTTAAAACACTCATCAATGGGGAGATATGCCATCACCAGTTTTCAGATTGGAAACTACTACTTTCTGCTCAGGAATCACAAGGGGGCATGATTATTAACCTTGCACTCTTTCTGGGGCGCCTGGGTGTCTCAGTCGGTTGGGTGTCCGACTTCGGCTCAGGTCATGATCTCGCAGTTTGCGGGTTCGAGCCCCGCGTCAGGCTCTGTGCTGACAGCTCCGAGCCTGGACCCTGCTTCGGATTCTGGGTGTCCCTCTCTCTCTGCCCCTTCCCCGCTTGTACTTTGTCTGTCTCTCTGCCTCTCTCTCTGCCTCTCAAAAACAAACATTAAAAATTTTTTCTTAAAATCTTCCCCTCTTTCTAATAAATGTCGCAGTAGATACGTAGGAAATCTTATAGGGAATGTTCATATTATAATCTGCAAATTCTATGTCCCAACATTCAACCACAATCTGCAGAGAGGAAATTATGTCGAATTTCACAGAAATGACAACCTTGGGATGTGTGGGAGAAAGAATCTAGATCTAAACATTCAGCTGGCTTAAATCCCCAGATGAGAAATCGAGAAATGCTCAAACTCCCAAATCTTAAGACCTCTTTCTTATCAGTATTGACTCTCAGTTCTGTAAGCACTTCTCATAGTAATAATTCAATGCATATCTTAAAATAATAAAACATTGTAAAATAGACATCCTTTCATGAAATAACTATTCACATTTTAAGTGGTAAGTACCCAAATGTTTGGTGAAGCCTATACAACATAACTACCGTTCGGTGAACACCTATTATGTGCTAAGAACGTGGGTACTTTATTTTTTTTATTTTATTTTTTTATTTTTTTTCAACGTTTTTTATTTATTTTTGGGACAGAGAGAGACATAGCATGAACGGGGGAGGGGCAGAGAGAGAGGGAGACACAGAGTCGGAAACAGGCTCCAGGCTCCGAGCCATCAGCCCAGAGCCCGACGCGGGGCTCGAACTCACGGACCGCGAGATCGTGACCTGGCTGAAGTCGGACGCTTAACCGACTGCGCCACCCAGGCGCCCCTAACGTGGGTACTTTATAAACTCTCTAGAGGGAAGCACAATATTAATTATGATATTCATCTTCCAAGCTCACTATAAAGAACAGGTTTCTGGGGCGCCTGGGTGGCTCAGTCGGTTAAGCGTCCGACTTCGGCTCAGGTCACGATCTCCCTGTTCACGGGTTCAAGCCCCGCGTCAGGCTCTGTGCTGACGGCTCGGAGCCCGGCCCCCGCTTCGGATTCTGTGTCTCCCTCTCTGTCTGCTCCTCCCCTGCTCACACTCTGTCTCTCTCTCCCAGAAATAAATAAAGATTTAAAAATATTTTTTTAAAAAAAATAGGTTTCGAATAATTATAATCAAAAGATGAAATTGTTAACTAAATAAAAGGACTAATGCTTCTGTGTCAGTGGATGGTATTGAAAGTTGAATGCCACCCATGCACCTTTCCCCAGAGTGAGCCAGCTAACCCAGAAGGAAACCCAAAGCTGTCTGACCCAGAAACAGAGCCATCAACCACCGTGCAAAACCGCCTCGGAAACCAACCAACAAACAAACCGTAAGACAAAGAAAGCCATTATCGAAGGAAATTGAGTAAGACTTGAGCAAGAAACTAGCATCGAATGATTGGCCGAGATGGTTTGGACATC
This sequence comes from Neofelis nebulosa, assembly GCF_028018385.1. Classification (NCBI taxonomy): domain Eukaryota; kingdom Metazoa; phylum Chordata; class Mammalia; order Carnivora; family Felidae; genus Neofelis; species Neofelis nebulosa. The sequence continues at coordinate 153,246,604 of NC_080787.1, forward strand.
TTCCTAATTCAAAATGGGAACAAGACTTGGTAATAAAGCAATGTATTTTATTTATTTATCAAACATCTAGTCCTATCGTCTCACGATATTCGCGTGGCCCCGTTAGGTCATTATCCGCACCCTCGTTTCACCGGGAAGGCAGAGGAGGTGTGGGGAACTGAGCTCCTACAAAGCAACGAAGCCAAGCCCGCCCTGCCGTCGAACCGCACGCAACACCTCCCGCAAAGCGTCCTAGCGTCTGTGCAGTAAACTCCCATATCCGACCTAAGGTACTTGAGAAGATACTTTCTGAGAAGTTGCACGTCTGAGGTTACATGGTGACTTCTCTGTGTAACACAGACTTCACAGAAAACGCAAGTGGCTTGCGTGTCCGCGACCCCCGAGCGCCCACGAGTGCGCCATTGCCGTCTTCGGAGATGGGTAGTTGCTTTCATGAGGATCTCAACTCGGAATCTATAATTAAGACTGCCATGACTGATGAAAGGGCTTCTGCTGAAGCAGTTACAGACCAGGGCAAGTTAAGTAACAAAAGGGCACACGCCGGAGACCTCGGCAGAGCCACTGGGGGATCCTCTCCTCGGGCACGGTTTCCAAAACGCTTACAGCCGCCCGCAAGACAGGCAGGCCACCAGAGAGGAAGAGCTGTGGTGCAGCAAACCCAGAAAAGAATCCGCTAGCCAGACCGAAGCACGGGAGTCCGTCTCTGGGCGTCCCCTCGCTTGCAGCACTCGCGAAACACACTCCATCTCCCCGTGATGGGACAGGCGTCAAAGGAGACTTGGTGGCTGGGAGGCCAAACCAACGCCATGGGTGGGGCCTGGTGGGGCCGGCAGAAGTCAGTCTGCTGCTGTGGACACAAATAGCCACTCGTCCAAGCCCGTTTCCGCACCCTCACGACGAGGAAGTTAGAGCCGAGGACCGCGGGGTCCTCCCGGGCTCTGACATCTCACAGCTGCGACTGCGAGGCCAAGGCGGGGACTTGTTTGGGCAAGCTGGGGCTGGCAGTGGGCAGAACGATGGTCCCGAGACACGCCTGCCTCATTGTTTTCTAGAAAAACACCAACGCCCTAAATGCCCATCTCTAAGGAAATGACTTAACACACCACAGCAATTTCCTGCTGCTGTTGAAAAGAATAATGGAGACTTACCTCCAAGACATGCCGTGGAGTGGAAAAGACAAACCGCAGTTATTATTCTACAAACCCTCTCAAAATACTACCGTATATTTTACATAACCAAACACGAGTTTCTAACCATAAGAAGAAAACCACCGTGAAGACAGGTGCCCTTGGTGCCAGGACAGGTGACAGGTGCCAGGAATTGGGGTAGGATATATTTGAGAGTCTAAGACTCTTGGTATGTTTCACAAGGTTTTTCCATTCTAATAATGACGACAAGTCTAGGGCGTCTGGGGTGTCTGTTCCTTGACTGCAGCTGCCCTAAGGCCGTAGTGGCTCAGGTCATTTGGCGAGCCTGGTTGCACAGAATTGGCCTTTCCGGTGGGTCTGTCCACACCTGCTCCAGAGCAAGCAGACATGACATCCAGGAGAGGACGCACAGCCAGAGGCCACAGCCCAGCACGTGGGACCCCACCAGTCCAGCCGAGAGCCCCCAGAGACGGACAGACGGTCACGGTCAGTGGGGCCCGGACAGCCGGCGACGCCGTGAGGAGGGGCAATGCTGGACAGAGCATGGAGGGGTCTAGAAAACCCCATCTTTGTGTCTGATCAACACGACGCTACAGAGGAAGCCTCCGGACTGGGGTGAGGATGTCTGACTCCGAGCCCCCCACCCGGCCAGTACGCGGGCGTGGGCTGTAGGTTCTCTGAGTGGCAGCTTCCTCATCTGGAAAATACAGATAACAGTGACCGCTTCGCACCCCACGTGGCCGATTTGGAAATCGATGAGGTAACACGCGGAAGGTCAGCTGCAGACCAGAAAGTTCTTCAACTGCACATCCGCAGCAGCAGGCTGGCCTTGAACGTGTTTCAAAGCTACGACTCTCACTCCAGAGGCAAGGGAAGTCAAGAGGGGAAAGAAAGAGAGGTGGCAGGTACAATGCAGCACCCTCAGAAGACAGGCAGGGTTAAAAGGGAAAGAAGGGACGTCGGGCAGTTTATCGACGGATTCAGCCGAGGCCCCACAACACGTGAAGGCCCACACGTTATCGATCACGAAGGCGGTTCTGTGGCGTGCTTGAGACCAGACCCTCCAGCCAGGCTGCTCGGGCCCAAATCCTACATCCACCTTTCATGAGCTGTGTAACCCTGGGCAAGTGACTTAACCTCTCTGCTTTTTCATTGCCTCTTCTGTAAAATACAACGATAGGATCGCTTTGTAGGTGGTTAGGAGGAGTTAATGCTTATAAAGTACGTAGCTCAGTGCCTGGCACACAGGAAGCACCGTGTAGTTATTTGTGAAGTCAAGACGACGTGACCTCGGCCCGTGTGCCCACCACCGCACGTTCACCACCCGAGCCATCAAGACTCCCTCGGGCGTTTCCATGGCGTTCTGGAGTTAGTGCCTGGTGCCTCTTCCAGCTTTCTGTACTTACCACTCACTGCACGCGCTGGTGGGGACCTTTTGAGCATTTCGTTCATTCGTTCATTCAAATACTGCAAGGCCTTCTGGGGGCTGCAAAGGACAGAGTTAGAGCCTTCATGTCCACGGTGCTGATCATTAAGGAAGGCGTTATTATGTCAGGGCCGTGTGCGACCCCTTTGGCAAATCTCTCCCCCGCTGGCAGAGAGCTGGGTTTTTTGCAGTTAGTCATTGCCCCCCACGCTGGTGGCCCCTCTGTCTTTCTTCCGTCATCCAGTGGGGACGACCAAAGGCAGCATCCCTGCAGGTCTCCTGTGTGACGACAGCCCTCTGCAACTTCGTCCCTGTCTTGCATCTCTCCCTCACCAGGGGTGTCTCCAGAAGGTGTTTGTTTTTCTTTCAATTATTTAATTTGTTTTTTTTTTTTTTCCAACGTTTTTTTTTTTTTTTTTTTTTTTTTTTTTTTTTTTTTTGGGACAGAGAGAGACAGAGCATGAACAGGGTTGGGGCAGAGAGAGAGGGAGACACAGAATCGGAAACAGGCTCCAGGCTCCGAGCCATCAGCCCAGAGCCTGACGCGGGGCTCGAACTCACGGACCGCGAGATCGTGACCTGGCTGAAGTCGGACGCTTAACTGACTGCGCCACCCAGGCGCCCCTAATTTGTATTTTAGAGAGAAAGAGAGAGCGCACGAGTGGGGGAGAGGGGCGGAGAGAGAGGAGAGAGAGAATCTCAAGCAGGCTTCACATGTAGCACAGCCCTTCGGCCAGTGTGCGACCTTGGGGTGTGCCTGATGTGGGGCTCGATCCCACAGCCCTGGGATGGTGACCTGAGCCAACACCAAGAGTCAGACACCTGACCGACCGAGCCATCCAGGTGCCCCAGGGTGTTTTTGTTTTTGTTTTTCAAGAAAACACTTCTAGAAGACCTAGTTTTTAAAATGGCTCCTTCTGGAAAGAACAATTTCAGTCTTCTGAACAAAACTCACACATGAACACGTTAGCCCCTCTTCAGAACAGAACAGGGGGGCGTCGCTGCACTGGTGGATTGCAATCGACTGCGAATGAGCTCTTCATTCCCGGGCAGAACCCCACGGAAAGGCCAGCCCCGCACACCCAGCTGCTCTGGAATGTTCTCCAATAAGAATTAGCAGAACTGGGAGTTTAATGGAAGCCCCTTCCTTGTTCTGCAAACTCGATCTGTCCACTAAGCTGTCTGCCTCAGAAACTGCCAACTCAGAGGAGAAAGGCGGGCACCAAAGTTGGGTCAGATCCAAGCCCTTTGCCCCCAAAACAGCCGTTTCCGGGACCCTGCCCTGCCCGCCAGGACACCACCATTGCCACGAAACACGTACGCACCCATTTCACACACGTGGAGTTATTACACTGGTTGATTTTATTTTTAATATCATAAGAGTAACTACAACCTGTAGCAGGAAAGCAGAATATGGACAAAAATATAATCAAAATATAGTATGATCCTGGGGCACCTGGGTGGCTCAGTCGGTTAAGCATCGGACTTCAGCTCAGGTCATGATCTAACGGTTCATGGGTTCGAGCCCTACGTCGGGCTCCTGCTTCGGATTCTGTGTCTCCCCCTCTCTGCCCCTCCCCAGCTCGCACTCTGTATCCCTCTGTCTCTCAAAAATAAATAAACATTAAAATTAAAAAAAAAAAAAAAAAAAGAATATAGTATAATCCGAAAAAACAGGAAGCGTAAGCAGAATAAATCAGCAGGTGCTAGTTTTCTCAGGGCTTAGTTATCAAACCCTGGACTTTCTGGAAAAGCAACCTACGCTCTGGGACTTGGCCGAGCGGATGTCAGGAGGCCCAAACAGTTCACTCTAAGTTCCAGCTCTGTGCTCCAACTACCGGGCGACACTGTCTCCTCTCAACACCACATCAGAACACACGTGGAGGGTGGAGACCCCTCCTCCTGTCCGTCAGGGAAAGGACAGGTCCCAACACATTTCAAGTGCGAGGGTGTTGCGTGAGGCCGCACAGGCCTGCTACACGAGGAAGCAGCAGAGAAGGAGCGGGGGCAGCCGGGAGGCGCGGGGCTCAGGTGGCCGGAAGCTTTCCCTGGTTTTCTTTCCCCCTTCCGGCCACAAGTTCAAACAGGGTAGGGTTCTAAAAACACTGTCCCCACATCGCAAGGAACCAGCAGACCACGGGGGTCACACCTTTGAGCTCAGCGTCACCTGTCAACCACCTGAGAGGGGCAGAACGCCCATTCGACGGCGAGTTCCTCACGTACCCTTTATCATCCTTTCTCTGGGGTTCTAGAAGAAAACTGCCACGACACCCTTCGGACAGGACTGCTGACGTCCGTCGTAGGTGGAAAGCTTTCTCGTTTCCTTTATCTCATCCTCCGGAACGGGTGATGCTCTGGTTCTCGGAGCAAAGCACAGGGCGTCCCTTCTGGAGACCTGGCCTTCTTCGGTCTGCTCAGAGTTTCCTTCTGTGCTTCCCCCCGTTTCGACAGGAGCGAGCCCCTTACCTTCAGTTCAGGAATTCCATCCCGCTCTACCGCCCCGGAATAATTCCAGCTACTCTCTTTTGAGCACCCTCCACCTCTGTGGGCCCACGTGACTCCTCACGGCTCTCCGTGACGCCAGCACGAACCATCCCTGTGCTTGGCTCCCCGGGAACACCTCTAAGCTGACTGCAAGGTTTGGGGCCTGTATCTCCAGGGGGGTATGACAGAAGTGCTCTGTAAAGGTGACCAGTATGAATTTTTTTTTAATGTTTATTTATTTTTGAAGGAGAGAGAGACAGAGTGTGAGTGGGGGAGGGGCAGACACAGAATCCGAAGCAGGTTCCCGGCTCCGAGCTGTCAGCACAGAGCCTGACGCGGGGCTCGAACTCACGGACCGCGAGATCATGACCTGAACCGAAGTCGGGCGCTTGACCGACCGAGCCACCCAGGTGCCCCAAAGGTGACCAGTATGAAGGGGACTGAGTAGGGTCCAGATAAAGTTGTAAGAAAAACCAGAGGTGCGTTAGGGCAGAGGTGAGTTAGGGCAGACGGGCCTCGGCCAAGCCTCCCGGGTTGAGGCTGATTCTACGGCCCAGGAGCTGTGACCCTGGCTCAAAGCGGGATCTGCACATTGTTCTGAAAAACTAAAGCACTAAGTCTTGAGGCCCAAATGAGGTGCCCCGTGGGCACATACGTGCATTCCTCATGCACGTACACGCGTGTGCTGCGCACATGAAGAGAGACAGACAGAGAGAGAGAGAGACCCACACCCTGAAAATAGACCTCCCTTTCCGGTATCCATAAAGCATGTCACAAACATGTGCTCTAACCTTTTCTCCAAAGAAGAACTCCGTCACTTCCTAAAAGTAGAATCCGACCACGCGTGCAACACTCGAGACGTACGGCCCCGATGTTCTCCCCACCGTCCTGCTGGGACTTGAGTCCAGCCACGCCCTGGGCCCAGGGAACAGGCAGTGCACACGGCTCTGACTCCGGAGGGGACGGTGGTGTCACAGTCGTCATAACCCACCGGGGGCGAGGCAAGATTTCCTCGCTTTGTGGCTCTTCTCCTGGGTCGTCTGCAGCTTTGTTTCGCGAGCTTACGTGCTGCTGTTTGGAGTATGGCCCCCGGACGGGACAACTTCTCTCCAAAGCACTCTGTCACGGTCACAGTGAACATGTTTAATGCTTGCTTCTTGAATTTTGCCCGGTTTGTTTTCATACTGCAAGCCGCTTCCTTTTTTGAAATCCTTTTAGTCCAGACTTCATAGTCAATCTTTCACAGATACGGTGCAATTTTTCATATAAATAGGTAGGTTTTACTTATTTATTTTTTTGGTTTTGGGTTTTGTTTTGTTTTTTTTTTTTGCTTTGTTTTTTATTTACTTTTATTTGCCTTTATTTTATGCAGAATTTACTCCCGGATCGTATGTTTTCGTTTCTTCAGTTCCTTCTGGGATATCTCTTTCTTCTGTGCAACCTCCTCTCCTGGTTCCGGAACAATCTGCCCTTGGAGCGTCTCCATGTGGCAGGGCAACTCACGCAGGGGTGAGTCCGACCATGAGCCCTGTAAGTTCTGCACCACATCTTGGGGGTTTTGCTCACCTGGATGTGCTCAATGACCAAGAGTCTGTGTCTAACCCCTTAAGCTCAGCATCACTCTGTGCATTTTTGAAGCACGTGCAGTAAAAAATCAGGACTCTTTTTGGCCACCAACCCTGCGCCCAGCCCCTCCGTGTGGCCAACTCTACCACTGTAGCCACAGAATGGCACACATTCCTTCTGCAAAGTGACCTGCTTCTCATACTTGGTGGCCATTCCTATACGCACAGCCCGGGTGGCCTGGACAGTTTCACTCAGGTTCTCAAGTTCAACACGAAGCACTATCAACCACAGCCAAAAGTATGGAAAGAGCCCAAATGTCCATCGACGGGTGAATGGATAAAGATGTGGTGTACACATCCAATGGAGTATTACTCGGCAATCAAAAAGAATGAAATTTGCCATTTGCAACTACACGGATGGAACTGGAGGGTATTATGCTAAGCGAAATTAGAGAAAGACAAAGATCACATGGCTTCACTCATATGAGGACTTTAAGACACAGAACGGATGAACACAAGGGAAGGGAGGCAAAAATAATATAAAAACAGGGAGGGGGACAAAACAGAAGAGACTCTGAAATATGGAGAACAACCAGGGTTGCCGGAGGGGGGATGGGCTAAATGGGGAAGGGGCATCAAGGAACCTACTGTTGCAATCACTATTGTACTATATGTTAATTTGGATGTAAATTTAAAAAATAAATGAATCTTTTTTTTAAAAAGTCAGGGGCGCCTGGGTGGCTCAGTTGGTTAAGCGGCCAACTTCGGCTCAGGTCACGATCTCACAGTCTGTGGGTTCGAGCCCCACGTCGGGCTCTGTGCTGACAGCTTAGAGCCTAGAGTCTGTTTCAGATTCTGTGTCTCCCTCTCTCTCTGACCCTCCCCCGTTCATGCTCTCTCTCTGTCTCAAAAATAAATAAAGGTTAAAAAAAAATTAAAAAGATCTGAACCTCTTGATCTGCATGACTCTGTGGGGTTTTCTGGGTCCAGGGGAGAGGGAGCCATTTTCAGAGATCCCCTCAGGCCACGTACAGGAAGAGTAGTTTTGCTCTGACTCAACCTGAGAATTATTTCTCACGTGTGCTCGCCACATGTATTATGTGACGTGAAAACTCTGCTGGGGCTCAGTTTTGGTGCCACACTTACTGTGTTTCCGGTTTTCTGCTTTCTTTTGCTTCCTACCTTTTGCCATTCGGCCCAATTTCCCAGTTTTGCGTTTTGTGTGTTTTCATCGTGTTGAGCCGTCCGCAGCTTGGTTTAATGAAGAGCTTTATGACAAACGGAAACTTCTATTCCTTGACTCATCCGCTTTGCACAGGCTCCCTTAATAACACACCACGAAAGGTAAACTCATTCCCTCACTTCTCCGCGTCATTTTGGTTCTGGCTTCTTAAATTACAATATTTCATTTTTCTAGTAATTCAATACCTGTACCCTTGATTTTTTTTTTTGATTTTTTTTTAACGTTTATTTATTTTTGAGACAGAGAGAGACAGAGCATGAACGGGGGAGGGTCAGAGAGAGAGGGAGACACAGAATCGGAAGCAGGCTCCAGGCTCTGAGCCATCAGCACAGAGCCCGAAGCGGGGCCCGAACGGATCGTGAGATCGCGACCTGAGCCGAAGTCGGCCGCTTAACCGACTGAGCCACCCAGGCGCCCCCCTGTACCCTTGATTTTATCAAACTGACATCCTCTCTACGGGCTCAGTGATCTGGGCGTTGAGGAAATAGGCACAGACTCCCACCTTCTCTTCTGCCTTTTCGGTGTCTGATGTTATTTTACATGCTTAACACTGGTGGCATTTACACCCTCTCCTGTCACAAAACCCCCACAGTCATTTGCCTTTGGTTCTATATCTAAGTAGACTCTATGTTTTCTTTTTCCCCTGGCTTTTCCAAGGACCCCTTGGCTTGCTGAACTCACTTAAAGAAAAAAAACTTTGGAGCACCTGGCCGGCTCAATCAGTAGAACACCTGACCCTTGATCTCAGGGTCATGAGTTAAAGCCCCACGTTGGGCGTGGAACCCACTTAAGAAAATAAATATTAAAAATAAATAAAGCTTTCAAAACAAAGATTACTATCACTCCACGACCTGATTTCTCCTGTATTTAAATGTCTCAGAATCTTGTCCTTGAAGGTAGACCTTGGCTCCACGTTTAAATCCTCTCATCTGCTTGGCCACATGATGTTTTCTCTATAAAACATTACCTTTGAAAAATCTGCATGTGCTGTAATGTCCCAAATTCTAGAACTGATTTTTAACTCTTTGTTTCTAATATATTAAGATAAACAATTACCCTCTGTTGAAACTTATGACTGAAAATGACACGATAACCCCAGAATTCAAACTATGACTTAAGAAATCTTATACATCCATGGGGCGCCTGGGGGGCTCAGTCAGTTCAGTGTCTGACTCTTGGTTTCGGCTCAAGTCACGATCTCACAGTCCGTGAGATCGAGCCCCACGTCGGGCTCTGCGCCGACAGCTTGGAGCCTGCTTGGGATTCTCTGCCTCCTTCTCTCTCTGCCCCTCCCCTGCTCTCTCTGTCTCAAAATAAATAAATAAACATTAAAATTATGTATATCCTTAAAAAAGAATCTTTTACTTCGAAAGAAAAATATTCAAACTTGCATTTAATTTTAAAGATCAATGGCGGAAGACACGAATTTACTTTGTTTCTATAGATTTGCCTATTCTGGACGTTTTGCTTCAATATCCCAGCACTTAGCAAAAATTGTTTTCGCTTTCTTAAGACGCAGATGTTGACAAGATGCTAAACTGCCTTTTACGTTTGTCAATGAAAGAAAAACACATAAACCTTTTAAACATAAAAACGTTTTAAACACAAAAAGCATTTTAAAATGTGCCAGCAATCAGTCTAACAGTGAAGGTGGAGCCCGACGAGAGAAGTCTACCCTCCACGAAAGTGTGTGTTTCCAAAGTCCGGAAGCTCAGCTCTGAGTGAAGACAGACTACGAACATACCGAACTTGGAGGGGTGGACCGTGCACTTGTCTGTCCGGCTACTCAAGGGTCCGCACAGAGACGTCAGGGTTTGCTTTTATATAAATGCCCATTTATGTGTCAAGCTTTTATTCACCCACAGAACCCAACAGTCCTGCTCTTGTAGGGCTAAGCACCTTACATCAGAAGGGAGAGTTAAATGGGGAAAGGGTCTCACAGAGGGAAGGGACGAAGGAAAGGCAGGACGGGAGAAGGCAGAGCCCCTCCGGGCACAGGGGCGGAGTCGTGGGTGAGAAGCGGGGTCCCAGCGCTTTGCTCGGTGGATGTGCGTGTGCGTGCACGTGCACGGCGTGGCGGGACACACAATCGGGCTGATTGGGCGGCAGACAAGGAGGATGGCATGTGTCCCTTGAGTGGGTCTCATTCATTCGGCCTCAAATGTCTCTGAAATACTTCGAGATGAGCCTCCTCTCCGGCCGCTGTCCCAGAGGTGCTGTCAGAGGACCAGAGTAGGACCCGTAACCATCATCCCGGCCCACTCTCAATGGATGTGAGATTCAGGGGTGGCTCAACTCAACCGCCAAGGGCTCGGGAAATGAAAGTCCGGCCAAACGACTCTTTCCGGCAGCTTCCCTGTTGTTTTCCGCTGACTTTGCCCTACGCAGCCGCCCCATCACTACAAGACAAAGACCCTGAATGGACAGGCTGTCAGACTGCCAGATCCTGGATGAGTAGGACCCACGGTAGGTAACAGCGAAGACAACAGTTTCTCTTTTCTCACGCAGGCTCTACGTTTATAAACAAAGACAAGCACTGCTATTCGAAAGGAAAAGCTCTCTACTTGGAAAATGATGCTAAGATTTGTAACACAGGCATCAAAGACACAGGTTGAGCCGGACTAACTTTACAGGATGCTTCATTCCCTAAACATTTAACCTGATGGCGCATCACCACAGATCACTCTTCTTTCTGAAGCCTACCCAGGGTCAGATGAAATACAAACACGAGGTCTGCCTGCTATCAGAGGTAAGCGACTTTTTGAACGTGCTAAACAAGATTAGAAGTAAATCGCAGACGAGATTAGTCCTTCAAGACACAGCCAAAAGGGAAGGAAGGTCTCTTCCACAGGTGGTGCTGGGGACACTGGAGATCCACACGCAGAAGGGTGAAATTAGACCCCTATCTTACACCATTATAATCAAATAACTTGAAATGGATTCGAGACATAAACAGAAGCAGTGAAACCGTAAAACTCCTAACAGAAAACAGGGGAAAGCTCCCTGACTTTGGTCTTGGCGACGATTTCTTGGCTAGGACACTGAAACCACAAGCAACAAAAGCACAAATTAGGAAGCGGGACGACATCACGCTCAAGTTTCCGCACAGCGGAAGCAGCAGTACACACAATGGAAAGGCAGCCGATGGAATCCTACGCTATCCAAGTGTAAGGAACTCATACAACCCAACGACAACAAAAACTAAACAATCCAATTAACAAACGGGCAGAGGAACTGAATAGACATTCTTCCAAAGAAGGCATCCGGATGGCCATGAGGTGCATGAAAAGATGCTCAACATCACTCATCACCAGGGAAACGCAAATCCACACCACACTGAGATACCACCTCACACCTGTCAAAACAAGAGATCACAGGGGTGCCTGGGTAATTCAATCGGTTAAGCATCTGACTTCGGCTCAGGTCATGATCTCGCGGTCTGTGAGTTCGAGCCCCGTGTCGGGCTCTGTGCCGACAGCTCGGAGCCCGGAGCCTGCTTCGGATTCTGTGTCTCCCTCTCCCTCTGCCCCTCCCCCTGCTTAGGCTCTGTCTCTATCTCTCAAAAATGAATAAACATTAAAAAAAATTTTTCAAAGACAAGAGATCACAAGTGCGGGTGAGGATGTGAAGAAAAGGAAACCCTCATGAACTGTTGGTGGGAATGTAAATTGGTGCATGAATACGTTCTGGGGGTCAGACGTACAGCATAGTGATTATAGTTAATAATAGCGTATTATACACTTGAAAGATGCTAAGCGAGTAGATCTTAAGTGTTCTCACCACACACACAGAAAAATGGTAATTATGTAATGGATAGAGATGGCAGTTAATACCATGGTGGTGATCGTCGTGTCAAATCAGCACGCTGTATGCCTTAAACTTACATGATTATCGTGTGTCAACTACATCTCCACAAAGCTGAGGGGATAAAAAAGATCAGCCGTTCAAAGATAAACATTTGGCACAGGAAATCAGCAACATAAACACCTAAACTGATTGCACATCAAAAACTCTCAAGGAGGGGCGCCTGGGTGGCGCAGTCGGTTAAGCGTCCGACTTCAGCCGGGTCACGATCTCGCGGTCCGTGAGTTCGAGCCCCGCGTCAGGCTCTGGGCTGATGGCTCGGAGCCTGGAGCCTGTTTCCGATTCTGTGTCTCCCTCTCTCTCTGCCCCTCCCCCGTTCATGCTCTGTCTCTCTCTCTGTCCTAAAAAAAAAAAAAAAAAAAAAAAAAAAGTTGAAAAAAAAAAAACAAAAACTCTCAAGGATAGTGATGTGCAGAAACCAATGGGAATGTGATAGAATCAGGCCGAAAGATTGCGTTTTTAAAGGAAGCGATCTCTACGTTAGTCTGTGTATTTTCCACCGGAGTTTTAGGGCGTTTTCAAGTGAAGTTCTCATTATTTTTAACAAGAGTAAAACCTGCCATGTCTGCATGGAAATCTCAGGATTGGAAGGGACACAGAGGCCATCCAGACAGTTTTGTGGTTTTTTTTAATGTTTATTTATTTATTTGAGAGAGAGAGAGACTCCCAAGCAGGCTCCGCACTGTCGGTGCAGAGCCAGATGTGGGCCTTGAACCACGAACCGAGAAATCATGATTTGAGCTGAGATAAAGAGTTGGGCGCTTAACCGACTGAGCCACCCAAGCGCCCCTAGAGAGTTTTTAGGCATAAAGCCCCCTTATGATAGGCCTTCCCGAGTACCACTGGGCTACCTGTTGTTCAAAGACAGCACTAGAAGCGGGTGGCTCTAACTGTTGAGCTGAAACCCTGCTTGGAAACTGACATGCTTCCTTCCTTCCCTCCTTCCCCTTCTCCACGTCTATTCCTGCTTGATCCTCTGGACCCACACACGACACACTTAATCGTGTTTTGTGCCAGCACCTCAGATAATTCAGCACAGCAAAGCCTTCCAGTTTCCAAACCATGATTTTTTTTTACAACACCGGGGGCCAGGAACCCTCCTCACCACCATTCCGGTGGCTTCCCCGTGTGCTACAGTGTCCTTGAACCTTTATTGGTCTTGGCCATGGCTCACGCTTTCCCCTAAGATAGCTTCCAAGCAATACACGTTGGAGAATTGTGAGAAATCATTGAGGCAGGAAGCTAGCGCACAGAAATGAAGCCAGTGATCAAACATACAAGGCATTTGGCCAGTTGTGAAGAGAAAACCCCCTCGGGCATCCCGTTTTTGCCACGCAGGTGGAGGAGGACCAGACTGATCCTACGACTCGCCCGGAACACATTCTCATTTTGACTGAGAAAACTTGAGTTCTTCTGATTTCTTTTCATTAAAAGAATTTTAATTATCTTTGTTTTTTGAGTGGCGGTTTTTAAAATTGTTACTCTCTCAAGCCTTTGATTCCTTTCCTGCAGCCAAGTATTGGCTGGGGACATGGGCGATGCGCCCTGGGTCATCTGGTCTTCAGTGGGAGCTCCGGGTCTCGGGAGAGCAGGCTTCCAAGGACTCGACAACCAGGAGACTGTCTGTACGACAAAAACCTGCTGAATGACTGTTAGTAGAGTCAGAGGCTGCAAGTCGGGGCTCCCACCACCGTCTGCCCTGCAGGCTGGGACATGCAGGTGCCAGGGCTGCTCCTGTGACAACTCTGGGTTCCAGGGTGGGTGGTGGAGGGACCCCAAGGCTGTTAGGAAAAACGTCAGGAATTGTCAGAGCCTGGAAAAACAGCAGCTAGAAAACTGAAAACAGGAGACCAGACATCAGCTTCCGAAGCCGAGTGTTAGGGGAGGGTCAGGAAGGGAGGGTCTAGCAGGCAGCTCCAGGCGCCATTCCCAAGCTTGGTCGCTCGTCCAAGTCTCTGATGCCACAGGATGTGGGTAATGCTCGGGATCCTGAATGCAAGGACTCCCAGGTTGTCTTAAAGAAACCCCCCATGGAGGCGCCTGGGTGGCTCAGTTGGTTGAGTGTCTGGCTTTTGATTTCAGCTCAGGTCAAGATCTCAGGGTCCTGGGATCGAGCCCCACATCGGGCTCTGCCCTGGGCACGGACCCTGCTTGGGATTCTCTCTCTCCCTCCGTCCCCTTTCCGGCCTGTGTGAGCCCTCTCGCATGCACGCGTTCTCTCTCTCTCTCATGAAAAAAATAATAAAAAATTTTTTTTAACTTACCAAAAAAATGTTTAGAAACCCCCTATGGTCCAAACTGACTCCAACCAGAGGAAGCTGGAAACTGTGTGGATTTTACAGCAGGATCAACACCACGTGTTCCTTCCTCATTTCCAAAATTGCCTTGTCTGGGTTTACAGATTACAGTTCTTTCTTCTACACGACTAACGAAGCCAGAGCGGGAACGCGAGCCTGGAGATGAGGTCCATCGCAGACAAGTCTGTGGTGCGTGGTTGCCCCACGGTCTTGGAAACCACCATTCTAGCGCACTGACTTCGGTATTTCTTAAAATCGAAGGGACCTACTCTCTCTGCACCCCTCGTTAGCTTAGTTTGGTTTATTACCTGGTAGCATTTACTTCGTGATCTGCCCTCTAATAAGCACATAGACAAAGACCTGAAGACTGCAAGAAAAATGAACAAAATCCGATGAAACGCGGACGCCCTTCGCGTGCCTGGTGTGGATGATGCTCCTAACGGGTCCTCCTCTCCTGACTCTTGCAGGGCCTTCCCGCCAGCTGGCCCTGAGCGCGGTGTGCTATTTACTCGACCGCTGTCCGCCCAGGAGATGCGGAACCAAAGGCAGGGCCTAGAGGGACGCGCTTACTCTAACACCATGAGAGGGACAGCAAAGTCACCCGCCATTGTTTTCCATGTCATTTCTAATAAAATCTACAAAAAAAAAAAAGAATACAGAGAAGGTTTTTTTGGAGATTAAAAAAAAAAGTTACTAGAACTTTCTAATCCCTCCTTCTCGACCGACTAGCCAGACAGGCTGCTCACAATCAATGCAGTCCAGGGGGAATGCATCCCCGAGCGTATCCGGTTGGAGGAGAATCAGACCACACGGCAGAGTGGAGAGAACGTTCGCGTCCTGAACCGCACACATGTTTTCCAAGCCAGCTTCCCGAGGAAGAAAATGCTTGTGTCCCCCGCCACCAAGGATGCCCAAGTCCTCACCCCATAATCTCAGAATGTCACCTTCCTTGGAAATAGGGTTCTTTGCAGATGATCAAGTTGGAATGAGGTCATCGGCGGGGGGGGGGAGGGGGGTGGCCTTCATCCAATGTGACTGGTGCCCCTGTGCAAAGGGGAGATGTGGACACAGACACACACACACAGGGGGAACGCCATCAAAGATGGAAATCGGAGTGTTGGTGCCACGGGCCAAGGAACCCCGAGGGCAGCTAGCAAACCACGTGAGCCAGCAGGGAAGCCTGGAGCAGGTTCATGGCCTCTGAAGGGGCCACGCTGGGATTTCACCCACACCTGATCCTGGACCCCCCGCCCCCAGGACCGTGACAAATTAATGTCTGACGTGTAAGCCACCATCGGGGGGACTCTATTACAGCAGTCCTAGCAAACTAATACAGACGTGAAATAATCATTTTTGAAACCTGACTTAAAAAGTTCCATCATCGGGGCGCCTGGGTGGCTCAGCCGGTTGAGTATGTGACTCTCAGTTTCAGCTCAGGTCAATATCTCAGGGTTTCATGAGTTCGAGCCCCACAGTGGGTTCTTTGCTGACAGCGTGCAACCTGCTTGGGATTCTCTCTCTCTCTCCCTCTCTCTCTGTCTCTCCCCTGCTCATGCTCCCTCTAAAAAAATACATAAATAGTTCTATCAGTCCAATTTCCTTTGCTCTCCACCCTGCTCCCCTTCCTCCCCTTCCCTGCCTGACTCTCCCGTGCAGACCTTCCCACCCAATTCCAGAGACGGAGCACAGGGCTGCGGATTTAAGTCAGAGGCCAAGGGTCCACCAGCCAGTGGGCTGCTGCTGGCCAAGCCACTCTCCCACCCCTGGTGTTAGAGCAACCTTGAGTTGTCTGGCTCCAGCTGAGCTAAGCATCACCTCTGACCTGCTCTCGTGGATGGGCTCCCTGCCCCCACCTCCGGCCACACCACCCAGCACAGGTTGGCTCCCGGGTGGGGTGATGGCTGGGACGGGCCCCCTGCCTGCTGAGGGAAGGGGGATGGCCTCAGGGCGGGGGGGGCGGGGGGGGCGGGGGGGGGGGGTTAAGATCCGGACAGGCACTGCACATCCCACACACACTGTTTCTAAAATCTACTGGGAACCAATCAATCAACAGTGGTTTCTGGGCCCAGGAGACAGTTCTACTAAGAAGCCTTAGGACAGAAGGCCGGGAACCCCTGGTAAAATTGAAAATGCCCTGTTACTCCGAGATTCCTATTCTAGGCACATGGGGGAGGGAGAAGGGACGGGAGGAGCCACACGTTGGGTGCTGAAAACAAACAGGAAATAGTCCCAGGCTGGAACGCTGAGAGGCCCTGAAAAGGACTGAACCACAGACGTAGGAAAATCTAAGCGACAACGTGGGGTGAAACACACAACCTGCAGAATGACAGGCGTCGTGGTTTCAGTTTTTTCATTCCATAAATTTTAAGCTACACAAAGCTATTCTGTATATTATTTTTTAATACACACGTACTCTTAACAAAAAGCACAAAAGTGGAGGGGAAGGCATTGTACCAAAGTCTTATTAGCCACGGCTGTGGGGGCGGGAAAGGACTAGAAATACTAAAGTCAAAATACTTTTTTTTGCAGAATTTCATTTTTTTTCTTTCTCTTTTGGTTTTACTACAAAAAAGAAAGACAAAAAAAAAAAAAGCCAAAATATTAACATATCAAACTAGACGCTAGGAACCTCATACCTTGTTGAATTTTTCCGAAATTCCTCTACAGTTTGATGACCTCCTCTAAAATATCCAAATGGGAAAAAACATTCTTAGGAGTAGTCCTCCCCATCGGGATACGGTAGCTCTCAGAAAGAGGAGTGCACTCCAAAGCGGTTCCACGGGATCCAGCGTTCAGAGGCCACCGGCCACCCAGGAGACAGCTGGTCAGTCACCGGGCCTCCTGGACCAAGCTCACCAGGGGCTGGCCTCCTGGTGGGACAGGACGGGACGGCCGCGAAGCACCATGAGCCCTGACTCAGGGAGCCAGGAATCATTTCACCTTGCCTTAGAAGCTGTCACAGCTTGAAAAGCAGCCCCCAATCCTGATTCCATTCAGCAAGCATCACCATTCTATGTCCCAGACCACTGAATATTCACCAGGAATTAAGAACAGTGCCCCCTTGGTGGGGACTGCTGTCCAGGGAAACAGGTGGATCATGGGGACGCCTCCAAACTGTGTTCAGTGCAGAGGGGACGGGTAAAATGGGAGGCCTCAGGAGGCTCTTCCAGAAGACACGATGCTCGACATGAACCCTGAAGGCAGGGGCAGTGGTTGGCCAGAACAAAGCCTCGAGGAATCCCAGGTACACGTCCTTGGCTGGGCCCTCACTTCTCAGGTCAATCCTGTACCCTGGAGCGGTGGTAGGGAGTCAGCTGGCTCTCATTTTAGATAAGTTCTGCTTCCCTGGGATCTTTCAGACACATAACCCTGAACTCAGTCACCTAACACGCCTCAAACATTGTTCCGGACAAGTCAGCAGCATATGAAAGCCTGCTCTCTTCTCCGCAGAAAATGTACCCTAGACATTCCCCAAATGTCACCTCTCTCTCTCTGGGGGTTCAGGACCCTCCTCCATGGGGCTTTCATGTGTCTGGGGGCAGGAGAGGGGTCAGCGAGCGCTCCTGGCCCAGCCAGACCGCCCTGTGTCAGTCTGGGCCTCGAGGATTCTACACCAAGTGATACTTGGCCGTGACGTTCTCAGCTTGTTGAAGGGAAAGTCTGCGGACATCTGCAGCATCAGGCTGCAGGGCAGAGGTAATCGTACTGTTCCTAACGTCTGATAACCCGCTTTATGGACCCCAGGGAGCGAGGTCTACCCAGCCAGTAACAAGAGCAGCTTGAGTCACCTGGATCGCTGTACTGCTTGGAGACGGAAATGCCTGGAGTGTTCTCTTGCACTGACATCTAGGGAACTTAGTAGACAAGGTGAGGACACACGCATTCCCAAAAGATGCAGGGGCCCCACGGTAGGAGCTGTGGGCACCAGCCCACGGCTGTTCTCGTCCTGCCCTCAGCCCCCGGGTCTGCTCGTACCGTAATTCTGACGTCATCTTGCAGCGTGGATGTATGTCCTTCATATCATACCCTTGCCACTTAGGAGAGGGGAGGTGGGCAGGCCTCAGAGGGGAGTCCGCGGCCAAAGGAAAGCTCCTGGGTTTCCTTGTGAGAGAGGACCGGAGCGAGTCCGTGGGCCGAGTGGGGGGCACCGGCACTCAGGGGAGAGGGCGAAGTGCGCAAGGTAAGGGTTCCGGGGATGCTGTCGGGGCAGGGGTGAAGCTGCCGCGAGAGGGGGTGTTGGCCCCAAACAGGGGGAGGGCCCCATCCTCGGAGGCTGCCGCGAGCAGGTGCAGGCTGTCGGGGCAAAGATCCACTCGTCAGAGGGAGACAGGAACCGAGGTGATCGCTCTAACTTTCTCCAACGCGGGAGCCGAGGTCCTGTGTTCAGAAGTCCCCAGTGGCCTCAGTGTGTCGGGGTGACCGCCGCAGGCACGGGGGAGCGGTGCCCACAGGGGACCACGCAGGACAGAGAGTGGCTACTGGTTCACAACAGGCCTGGGCAGAACGCGACCCCTCTTGCCCTCTGGTTTTCTGCTTCCTGTTAGCAGGCGTGGACCTTCTGGAGTGTTTAGACCGGGAAGGATTACAAACACGAGGTTTTCTCCCTAAGCACCACCTGCTTGGGTGGAAAAGAGATACTCAGACTCTTGGAAAGAAACACGGGCCATGAGCGACGGCACTGACCCCTCACGCTTCAGGAGGGCGTAACCCCTCTGCTCACGCGCAGCGGCTCGCGGTCTCGTGTCCTTGGGAAGTTCCAGCCATCGGTTCTTTCACGTGCCAAGGAAAATACTCAGCCATTATTCCGGAAGAGCATTAAGAGACCTCACGAGTTCACACACAGGTACGGGGGCCAGACAGCAGCGCGAGAACAATGTGCAGGTTTACTGTCCCCGCGATGCGGCACCTGTCACCACACACGCCAGGCTGCGGCACACCCGAGTCCGTGGATGCTGAGCCGGCCCTAAGCAGAGCCGTGTTTTATTTCTAAGGCAATTTCTCCTTCAGGGGCAGTTAAATATTTTATAAATTTGTCTCATGAAGGATTAGGCAAACTCACCTTTCCCATAACAGACTTCCCACGCGCAGAACGATAAAATACCACCGATTTGGAAAGTGCGCATCCCTTGTTACCGCAACCAGTAAAACATTATACAGACGGAGGGGAGTCTCAGCGTATGGATTACGAAGCTCTGCGCCTATGTCCTTGTGCTATTTCAGATCCACTTTCCAAGTCGTGACTCACAGTAAGACAATCTCGGACTAAATTCCCAGCAAACCCGAAAGAGCGCTGAGAAGTCACTTATTCGCCTGGGAGACGCTTCGGCGGCAGAAGCGAAGCTGGAAATGATAGTTCTTCCTTCTCCAGCAGCCCGGCTTCCAGGGACGCGCCATAGGCGCACAGAGGAAATGCATTTATGGCAATGATTTGCAAAGCAAACTAACAATAGGACCAAGACGCTGTGAATGTCTACAGGTCAGAGAGTTGATGAAACGCCACCGTCGATGAGCTAAGGCTACATCTGAGCGCTCCGGAAAGCTCAGGGGGACAGAAGCAGAGACGTGTCTGATTTACGCACACACGCTGGATCCGGCTGAACAACGTACTGACGGTTTTGTTAAAAACACGTCATGGGGTCTCTCTCAGCTAAGTGTCCGACGTCAGCTCAGGTCATGGTCTCACGGTTTGTGAGTTCGAGCCCCCCCGTCGGGCTCTGTGCAGACAGCGCGGAGCCTGCGTGGGATTTTCTCTCTTCCTCTCTCTGCCCCTCCCGCACTTGCGCCGTCTCTCTCCAAAACAAATAAACTTAAAAACAACGACAACAACAACGTGTTATGCAGGTTCCCAAACAGTAAAGTTCATGGTAAAACGCTCTCCAACTGTCAGACTCATCAGCAGACACCGAACCCTCCATCTTCCAGCTGCTTATCTCTGAATGAAGACCGAACACAGGCAAATCGTTTGGGAATTGGATCTACGTGTGTGATCTCATCTCTGTTCTTCCCTTGGAAAATTCTCGAGGCTCACAGAGCAGAAGGCATTCGTGCTTCGCATCTTCCAAGGCAGAGCTGAGGTCCCTTGTCCCAAAACACATCCGGCCCACCGAGTCATTCTGTCCTGTTTCCTGAATGCTACTACGAAGCCCCTGTTGAGATTTTCTAGAGTCCCGTGAAATCGACCCGCGTGGTAAGAGCACGTGGTACCTGGGAGCTGCTTGCACACCACCCCCGGGTGGCTAGCACGTTAGAATGTGACGTCTGCCCCCCGCTGGCCTCTGTGACGTTTTCCCTGTTCTTTTCCCCGAATTTCTTTCCATTTCTCCAGCAAAATGTACCCAAGATTTATCCGACATCAAGGTTGCCGGTGGTGGAGGAGGTCAAGACCACTCAGAAATTTCTCCTGGCCACAAAAAAATCCACTCCAAGATCCACAAAACCCTAAAAGCTCTAAAATACCGTCCATTGTTTATCCTGTCAAAATAGCAGCCTTGTTCTGCTCTTTGTCAGCACCTATACTAAAATTGGAACGATACAGAGGAGATTAGCATGGTCCCTGCACAAGGATGACGCGCAAATTCGTGAAGCTTCCGTATTTTTGACTCTTAAATCTAGAGAACAAACTGAGGGTAATGGGAGGGGTTGCGGGAGGGGGGATGGGCTAAATGGGGGAAGGGCACTAAGGACCCTACTCCTGAAATCATTGTTGCACTATATGCTAACTAATTTGGATGTAAGTTTTAAAAAATAAAAAATAAGATAAACTTAAGAAAACCAGCAGCCTTGTTTCTCCGAGGCTGACCGGGTTCACCCCCTACCGGCCCTCCAATCCCTGCACACCTTCTGTGGATGGTCAGCTTGGTTGGAAGCGGGAAGGGCTCACAGACCTGCATATGTTCACACGGGAGAAAGGACGAATACCCATAAAGGTGTGACATTCCTTGCCGCTTATGTGAAGGAAGGTTCTAGAAATCCCTAGAAGATACAAAATTTTCAGGTCATTTCCTCTCACTTGCTGAATAGTGTTCACACTGTGCTTCATCTACAAAGCTGGGCTGCCCTTGTATATAATTATGTAGGAACAAACAGACCTTCAAAGCTGTCAGCCTCTCATTACCTAATAAACCACGCTCGACCGTGACCCTTCACCCCCGCCCGCCACAGCCGGGTGTAATAATTGGTAGGTACCTGCAGTTTGCTCTTTACTCCGCAAAGTGCTTAATTACCCCTTAGATTCCTCGGTGCGTGTCTCCAGATGCCTTGTGAGATGACTCAGACCTCAGACCTTATAATCAGCATCCTGCAGGCAGTGAGGACCCTGCATAGAAGCCGCGTGCACCACCGGTATTCAAGAGAATTCCAGACTTCCTCTCTGCAAATTATCCATTGAAAAGCGGAGTGGGCTTTCTCACATAGAAAACGTTGACTCCTTTAAAGTTGCAGAGACAGACACTGAGTGAGGGGACACTGAGTCCCAGCCACACAGGTGGACGCCAGGCTCGTCCCCTGCGTCGGGTCCCTGGTCTGAGTCCTGATGTAAAGGACTCACTCACAGTTGTGAGCTTGGAAGATGCTGTGTCTGGGCCTGGAAAGCTCCCCGCAGCGTCTCGGGGCAGAGAGGCTGTGCTCCTATGACTTTAAATATTACCAGAAGCTCAGCATTAGTCCCCGACATCTGGAGAATGGGGCAAAGAATAGAGAAAAATCTGTCCTTACACCTCCTGAGGAAGGAAAAACAAGGTGCTAAAAAGGGATGTCCTTTCTTGGCACAGACTGGGAGGAGGGTCACATTTCTAAAATTAGGACTCCCCATTTCTTGCTTTTGCTCAGCTACTCCTGGGTCCCCGCCCCCACCCCCACATCTACACGGCAACCCCCCGTGTGGCAGGCAGCCCTTGAGGTGGCCCTCAGCGAACACACCTCCGGACATCTGTCCCCTTGCGCCACCCGTCTCCATGAGTGCGAGCTGGACCTAGTGTCTTGCTTCAGACCCACAGGATATGGCAACAATGATCGCGTGTCACTTCTGCAATGAGGTGACAAGAGACTGCCTTCCGTCTCGCTAGCCATCTATGGCCTCCTCTGCTTGGGTGCTCTGACAGAGCAAGCTGCTGTGTTGGGGACGCTTGGATGTCAAGGCACGGAGGGCGGGCTCCAGCTAACAGCGAGAAGGAACGGGGGCCTGTGGTCTAACGGCCCGCAGCCAAGTGAGGCCGGAAGTAGGTCCTTCCCCAGCTGAGTCTTTAGAGATTGGGATCCAGATTCCTGGCCCACAGAAGCTTCGAGAGAACAGGTGTGCCTCATTTTACACCAGTTTCAGAAAAATGCGTTACACGGCAAAGGAAGTGAATACACCCATCTTTCATCATATTGTCCAAAGACCACCCGGCCCTGGAAATGTCCTGACCTTCCACCCCCCGCCTAGAAGTGGCGATCCTTCCTCTGTACTTTCGCACAAGTGTGTCTGTCTCCTGCCACCCTGTACTTACCCTTTCCGCTCTACCGCTAAGTTTTCGGGGCCACTGGCCCTGGCTAGAGGATGAGCTACCCGAGGGCGTCGATCACAGCACCCCTCTAGCCCCAGCGAGCTGATGCGCACCGTAAGAGCTGATTCGACTTAGAGATAAAAAGACGTGCCTCTATTCTCGGAAAATTTAGGTCGGGGGAGGAGGGGGGGAGGGGGGCGGGCATAGCACAAATAGAGTCACAAGAAATATAGTATATTCCTAGTTGGACGAACCCCCAAATTAACCTCAAATCTCCTTTGATATACAATAGTTGTATATTTTGTCGTGAACAGAAATAACCTCATTTTTCTGATTATGAAAAAAACCCACTATTTCTCACTAAAAAGAATTTAAAAATACAGAAAAGTGTATGAAGTAAAATAAAAATAGTCCGTAAAGCCATCGCTCATAGAGAGGTCACTTTTGACATTGTCTTTTATGTCCTGGAATTTTAGGCATACATAACACTTATTTTTAATCAATGTTTTTTTATTTTTGAGAGAGACGCAGCATGAGCGGGGAGGGGGAGAGAGAGAGAGAGAGACACAGAATCCGAAGCAGGCTCCAGGCTCTGAGCTGTCAGCACAGAGCCCGACCCGGGGCTCGAACTCACGGGCCACGAGATCGTGACCTGAGCCGAAATCGGACGCTCAACTGACTGAGACCCCCAAGGCACCCGCCCCTTTAATTAAAATACAACTTTTGCCAACTCCCTGTCTCATACTTTACTGTTTGCATTTCATACGTGGACTTTTTTCCTTATCAATTAACGTTTGAATGTCTATTTTATTGTTGAATATTCCAATCCCGCATTAATGTATACTTAGGTTACTTACAGTTTATGTTTAGTCATCGCAAGAGTCGATGTATTATAAATAAAATGACAGAAAGAGAAGTTATAACTCAACAATCTTAAAAGCCACTGTTTTGGGAGGAAGTCCAGCCACATTTTAGAAACCCTTCCAGCAAATTCCCTAGGTCAACCCCGCAGGCACATACCTTGCATTACTTCCTGCTAGAAGACAGCAGGGCACAGAGTGAGGGAACCCTGGCTTTGGAGGAGGACTGAGGAGGGAGCAAGGAGAGGCCAGATGCCGAGGTCATTTAAGAGCAAAGCAGTGTGAACTCTAAGACAGCCCTTAGACACACAGGGACCCCCCCGTGGTTAGAGACCAGCACCCACAGCAAGTGTGAGGTCTTTCGTGGTGCTTTGGAGACAGGGGCTGCCTGACAACTTGGCATATTTGTTTTTCAAGCTTCACTAATTAATTCCATCGTCCCTATAAGCCCTAGAAGTAGTTACCGGTACTGGTGCCATTTTACAGGTGAAGAATATGTGACTTCCTTGGGTTAAAAAAAAAAATCAGGGGGCGCCTGGGTGGCTCAGTCGGTTAAGCGTCTGACTTCGGCTCACATCATGATCTCACGGTCTGTGGGTTCGAGCCCCGCGTCGGGCTCTGTGCTGACAGCTCGGAGCCTGGAGCCCACTTCGGATTCTGCGTCTCCCTCTCTCTCTGCTCCCAAGCACCCCCCCCCAACTCACACTCTGTCTCCCTCTCTCTCTCTCAAAAATAAATAAACATTAAAAAAAAAATCTGCGTCATTGGATACAATGAGATCTGCTGCAAAGATACCAAACTTTCACACAGAACGCACGAGGCACCCACCCGTGGAGTTTCAAAAGGAACGTCCTGGTGGAGAACTGTTTGATTCCGGCAGTGGAATCCACCACCAAGAAAATATCCAAAGGCATTAGAAGTTACCGTCTCCTTCCAGCCAGTGGTTCTCAGGAGACGTTTCCGAGCCTCACACAACAGGTGTGTGGAGCCCAGACACGTCGATTTGTATGTTTGCAGGACGAGTTTTGCAAAAACACACACAGGTTTGGAAATGTGAACAGACTCACACAAATACAGTGGAGACTGTAGAAAAAAATGAAGAGCTATTTTTTAAGCAGAGAGGAGGGGAAAACACCCTAACGTTAGAAATAAAATTTACAAGAGTTAGCAGATATTTATAAAACGCATGACAAGCTTAGCATCTGCAGTGAGTCATTCACATTGAACTTGTCTAAACTCACGTCTTCAACGATTTGAACGTTTCCTCTTTTCCTTGATATTCTGCACGGTGCCGTTCCATATTTAAACAGTTCTAAATCTGTAAGTCACTTCAAGCTACAATGCGAAAACTTGAAGCAGATCAACTTACAAGTGGGAACTGCAAGAAATCCACTAGGTTTAAGGATCCCCAAATGAACTACTTGAACACAACTGTTAGGTCACAGGTATAACCCCAATTATTTGTGAAAGACCCCGGGTTCTGCCATTTGGACCAGACCGGGAAGCCATCGGCTCCGCGTGCCGAGGTTTCCCGCGTACCTGGGTCAGGTGACTGAAACAGCACGGCTCAGACACGGCGAATTCCATAAAGCACAGAGGGCGCTTGTGACAGAAACAACAGCCTCAGGTCAAGCGGCCCCACGGTCACGGGGGACGATCACACCCCAAGTTCAAGCTGGCGGCAGGTGACGGGGGCTTGAGGTTGGCAAAGGGAACCGCCGCTCGATTTCAACGCGACCTGAAGCCGAGGTGCCAATGGTGCTGTGACACGGTGCACACGCGAGGGCTGTGTCTGAATGTTGCATGTTGAACGTCAGATCCTCTCTCGCACTTTCCTAACTTTAATTCTTTCCAACCGGAAACGGAAAACACGTAATTCCAAGCTGCACTCGGGTGGAGAAGTTAGCCCCCAACTAGCACCACGGAATCCAACGAGGGTGATTAGAATCCTCGGCTTACTAATAACGTGCTGGTGACCGGTGAACCGCTCACACACGCCCCGAGTGTGCCCACAAGGATCAGGCGAACCCAACCCGCCCTGACCGACCCTGGGGTCTGCGGGTGCTCGCGGGGGAGGGTGCTGGCCAGCAGCACCTGATGGGGAAGCGTTGCCCCCCTTCACCCCCCTTCCCGGCGCTCTGGTCCCTTCCTGCCGTGGCACTTATCCCCGCCCCACACATACACGTTCTCGCCACTCACAGGGCTTATCTAACTGTGAGAAAACGTAAGCTCCGTGTGGAGGGGGCTTTGTCACGATCATGTCGACTGCTGCACAAGCCCCAGGGGATGTCACACCGAGGGGCCGGACACACACGCGGGCCCCAACACGATGAGATAGTTCCAGAATGAAGCAGGAGTCAGTCAGCCCGAAAGCACGGGAATGAGGCCACACCATCCGCCCAGAAGACAGCCAGAGCGCTTCTGGTGTTTATGCGGAGCTAAAGAACCGGTATGAAAAAAGCTCGTGTATTTCCCCAAAAGCAGTTATAAAAAGAGGACGAGAAAGATCCATTCCACTGCCACTGCTGTATGTCTGCATGTTTCTCTAGCGACGCACTCCTGTGATGGGGCTGAGGGTTCACCCGGGAAGCCTCGTGGTTTGTGCTCTCCCTGCGAGGACACGGCCACGGCCACGAGGGAGGCGGCCCGTGCAAGCGAACTCCACGGGGTCTCAGGCGAGGAGGACTCCGTGGCCGAGGGGGGAGGACGTGCTGCCGGACAGCGCCCTGGACAGACAACAGGCCCCGGGTGCCTGGCCGGCACAGCGAACACGCCTGAATCCCAGCGTATTCCGGACCCCGGCTGCTCGGCCACGTCACCCTTCTCCACGAGTGTGCAATATAAAGTAGGGCAGACGTGCGACTCCGCACATAGCTGAACATCCGGGGGGTGGGGGGGGGGGGCTGCGCTGCTATAACAACTCAGCTGCTTACTCTGCAGGGAGCTCGTTAGCCTCCCCTGCCCCCCAGGGGAGCCCCGATTACACCGGGACACACACGGGAGTGCGCAGTTCTGTTCACACAGCCAGCGTGTGTGCTGTCCTCTGCACATGGATGCTGCGGGGGCTTCCCTTCCTTCTCCCCGCTACCTTTCCCACCCACGTGACCCAAGCGACAAACCAGCCTACATCAGGCAGGACTTGGGCCCCCGGTCAGCGCACAGCCCCGCCTCCCTTCAGGGCCCTCCTCAAGGAGAGTGGCAAAAGGGGAGGTTTGGCGAGACATTCGAGTGTGAGTATTTTCCTTCTTGCCCCAGCGGCTGGTGCCACCAGATACAGAAGGCGTCGTCGCCCCCACCCTCAGTGTCGGCACCGGGACACAAAGACCTCAGGGCGGTCGCACACCCACGTGCCTGTTCGTCCCGGGGGCACCCGGACTTCCACACAGTGCTCCCGCGATCCTACGTCCAGGAAGCCGCGCTGCCCGCAAAACACTCGCCAAACGGGGTCCACCAACCTGCACTCTCCTGGTCAAGTCTCTGAGGACGCCCCACTCTGCAGACGCGGTGACTTCCTGAGGCCGGCAGCAGGGACCCTCACCCTCCACCAGGGAGGCCAGGGTCTCAGCGCACGGGCACCCCCTGGCCTGCCTCACCGCCGGCTGGTCGTGGGCCATGGTGGCCACCAATGTGGGCGCACGGAGGCTCGGCCACCGTAGCTAGAGCACAGCCACGGGCCTGGGAGAGGAGCGTGCAGACTGGGGGAGGGCCCTGGCGTAACTGGGATCCCGGGGGGCACTTTCCTTCTCCCAAAGCGCGGCCTCTATGGCGACAAGCCGGAGAATCAACAGTGCCGGGCCCTCCCCACTGTGGTCACGGGCAGAGGGCCCGAGGGCAGGCAGGTGCGTGCCAGGGGGACAACAGAACCCAGTGAGGAGAAGCAAAGCCCAGAGCGGCTCAGACATGGCTATGTGTCCTCGGGGTGAGGCCGCAACACCTGGGAGGCAGCTCTTTATTCATTCTGCGCGTCCCCACTGGCCGTGCTCTGTCCCCAAGTTTCAGAAGGATAAGGAAGCTGTCACCAGATTCAGCCGGTGACAGGAACCTGTACGGCAGCTCCAGGAGACGTGGAGGCAGCTGCTCCCAAATCTCCAGCCGGGCATGCCGGGAAGGGCACTGGTTCGCTGTCTTCCTCCTGAGTGCCCCTCCCCGGGTGTCAGCCAGTGCTGCGTAACAAATGCTGCGGACGAGACAGCTACCGACAGACGTCGCTCTCCCGCGGTTCTGGTGGCCACGTCTCAGGTCCGGCGTCCGCGGGGCCGCCCCCTTCCAAGGCCTCCGCTTTGGCTTCTCCTGTGCCCCCACATGGTGGTCTCTTGGTGCTTGTCTGTGTCCTGGTCTCCTCTTCTTACAGGGACCCCAGTTAGAGAGGGTTAAGGCCCACCCTAAGGACATCATTTTCATCTAATCCCCTATTTAAAGTTTTTTTTAACGTTTATTTATTTTTGAGAGAGAGAGAGAGAGACAGAGCACAAGGAGGGGAAAGGCAGAGAGAGAGGGAGACACAGAATCCGAAGCAGGCTCCAGGCTCCGAGCTGTCAGCACGAGACTGACGTGAGGCTCAAATCCACGAACTGTGAGATCACGGCCTGAGCCGAAGTCGGACGCTCAATCCACTGAGCCACCCAGGCGCCCCCCCATCTAATCCCCTTTTTAAAGGCCCTGTCTCCAGAGGCACCTGAGTAGCTCAGTCGATTAAGTGTCCGACTCTTGATTTCAGCTTCAGTCGTGATCTCACAGTTCCCGGGATTGAACCCCACATCAGGCTCTGTCCTGACAGTGCAGAGCCTGCTTGGGATTCTCTCTCTCCTCTCTCTGCCCCTCCCCTGCTTGTAGGCACTCCCTTGCTCTCTTCAAAATAAATAAATAAACTTAAAAGAGTAAAAAATTGGGGAACCCGGGTGGCTCAGTCGGTTGAGCCTCCGGCTTCGGCTCAGGTCATGATCTCACAGTCTGTGAGTTCGAGCCCTGCGTCGGGTCCTGTGCTGACAGCTCAGAGCCTGGATCCTGCTTCGGATTCTGTGTGTCTCTCTCTCTGCCTCTCCTCCCCTCTCAAAAATAAACAAATATTAAAAAAAATTTTTTTTAAAGAGTAAAAAGTAAAAACCTGTCTCCAAATACAGTCACTCTTTGAGGTCCTGGGGGTTGGACTCGGACATGTGAATTTTGGGGACATGAGGACTGGATCCAAACGCTGGTTCTACCCAGCGTTCGTTCAGAGAGTAGGGGGGACAAGGGCAGCACCCCAGCAGGAACATGGGACACACGTCTGCAGCTCTGGGGGTGACACTGTGTCCACCGCAGCCCCACAGCCTGTAGCCCACGCCCAGGCGACTTCAGACCAGCCAGAAACACTGCCGCGTGTCGCTGTTTCAGTCGCGGAGTTATCCCTCGTCTTCCGACAGCCCGTGGCTCAGGAAAGAGAAACTAATTTGAAGACAGCCGCCAGGTCAAAGGGCACGTTGAAGGCACCGCCAGGACTGCCCGGGAGGTGCAGAACTCAACCTGGCACGGTGCATTGCCGCCAGCCCTGAGCCCCTCGAGCCATAGCTGGCGGTCTGCCTCGGCCTCTAGATTGTCCATGCCGTGGCCGTTGACGCTCCCTCTTCCTGCCCTGCTGACTCTGGCCCTACAACTTTCTGTAGATGGTCGTTCTGGCAAGGAGCCCAGCGATCTCCGAGCACACATAGCTCCGAACGCGAGCGGGACAGCAGGAGGGGCGGCCGCAGGACACGAGGGTCCTCGGTCTGGGCAGGGGCTCTCCTCAGAGTTCGGGGACCTGCCGTTTGTGCGACCACACGCAAACTGGCCCTCCGAGCCCAAGCCCCGTTTAGGTCTGGGGTACCCACAGCCGACGCTGCCTGATCCAAGGCCGTTCCGAGCACTCCACCGCAGTCCCACGAGGTCGGTGGCCGTCGGGTTCACGCCTGTGCCCGCTGAGGACGCCCTACAACAGCTCCTGCTGACACCCGTCCCCGGGACCCTGGGCGCCCTTACACTCAGCAAACCATCTCTCGAAGTGACATACCTGTGCACGAAGACGTGCCAGCAGGCACACCCTGGGGCGAGCTCGCGCTGCCTCTGAGGTTAGGGTCCCACCTCGCCGGGATTCTTTGCTTCAAGCACAAGTGATCGCACCAAGGGCGGAACAGCCCTGCCTCCGCGGGGCGACCTTGAAGACAGCCCGCCCCCCAAGCAAGAGGGAGCCCCGGTGCCTGACGCAGGGACCTCCGGAGTGTGGCCGATGGGAAAAGGCAGAGGCGGATGAAACGTCGGGGGCTGCCGTGACCTGTGGACGCTCATCGGTGCGGGAACTATCCTTAGAGACAGGCAGGGAACCGGACACACGGCTTTCCGTCCAGGGGAGAGCGAGGCCCGGGTGGGCAGGGCAGGAGCCCTGAGCTAACGCAGACACAGACGAAAAGCTAGGTGGACAGTGATGCCCCGTGAAGGAAGCCTCAGCAGTAAGGCCTCCGGTCCCGCGAGCGAGCCCGGCTGGCCTTCAAGCTTTCCCGCTGTGTCACCCCTACGCCCTCGGTACTGGCCCCGTCCCGAGCACAGAAAAGGCTAACGATGGCTTACATTCCCACAGCATTTCTGCCAGAAAGTGCCAGGCCCCTTGCATGCATGACACCAGGGGGCAGGGACCTCTGCCCGAGAAGGTGACAGACAAAGCACCCGGCCATGTGGCTGGTGACTGCGGACTCCCAGCTGCTGCCCGACCTGCCGCGAGCCTCCTCCGGCTCTGTGCTCCCAGCAGCTCTGGCCTCCCACCTGCTACCTGTGCAGGTAAAGGCAGCTGGGACAGGTGGAACGTTCGTGGAAGAAACAGGCGGGGGGAAGAGGTGCAGGTGCAGTCGAAAGCAGCACGGGGGGCTGGGGCAGAGCAGGGGGACCCGCCCGGCGCCATCAGAGGTGCTGGGGCACAGGGCATCCCCTCCCCGGCTCTCTTCCCCTACGGATCCTGGTTCCACCTACCCCGACTTTCCCAGGCTCCTGTGACATTTGTGCACTGGGCACACAGGCCTCCAGCCGGCTGCCTGCCCGCCCCGACTCCTCTGCAGCCTGTTTCCTGGCAGGTTAACGCGGCCTGGGACTCACCGAGCCCTCATCGTGGACTCTGAGGCCCCATGTCCCCCTCCCCACGTGCGCGCGCGCGCACACACACACACACACACACACACACACACACCTGCGACCCCCTGCCCGAGCCCCACACAGGCCCTTCCTTCCTCTTCCCCAGACACCCAGTGCCTTCCTTCTGCTTCACCAGGGCCCTACCCTCCCGGCATGTCCTCCTGCTGCCTCTTTTCTCTGTCCCGCCGTTGTCCCCAGGAGCACACGGTCATCTCCCCAGAGACCTAGCCAGTCAGTGCCCGAGGACAGCCACTGGGTGCATCCCTCGGGCATAAAGAACAGCGTCGCTCACCAGCGCCTTGCCGGGAAAGCCTGACCCCTGGCCCTCAGGAAGGAGGGCGATGCGGCCCGTGTCCAGCCACCCTGTGACTCGGGTTGTGACTTGGTGCGAAGCACCAGAAGCTGGAAATTCCATAAACCCAAGCTCTCCCCTTGGAAGCGGAGGGACCTTCCCGAGGGCTGAGGTCGCCCTCCCGCCATGTGGCATACGATCACACAGAGAAAGGCCCAGCTCTGCAAGGGACAGATTCCATTTGCCTAAAAGGAGGTGAGGCCCCAGCCGGCCGCACTCCCAGTGTGACACGCCCTTCGGTGAGGGCGGCCCTGGCCCGTGCCCCACAGCCCAGCAAGTCACAGGGCACACCCCTTTCACCTGTGCCCCTGTAGCCACCGGGCCCGGCAGCCTTTCCAGGTCAGCGAGGCCACAGCAGAGAAATGACACAGCACAGCATTATTTCTGCCCCTCAGCGGGGTTTGTTAGCCCCGTGCTGTTTCCTGGAAACCCGACAGATGTGACTTCAACCTGCCTGTTTGTTCTCCAGGGCGTGTGGGAAGACCGGCACCTTCTGGTGATTCGGGAGGGCCTGGCAGGCCAAGGCATGCGATGAATTCCAGGGACGGGAACCGCACGGGGACCCCGCACCCCCCTCCCGCATCCACACGCTGGTCACAGGGAGGATTTCTGCAGGTTCGGGGGGCAGTCTGTCCTGCTCCAGAAACGGCTGAGCAGCTGCTGGAACCCTCAGCGGGGGGGGGGGGGGGGGGGGGGCTGCAGACAGTACAGGCCTGCCTGACACGTGCCTGTCTACAGGGAGAATCCATCCACCCCAACCCGCCCCCGGGGACACAGACAGATGACAGGGCAGGTGGGGGCAAGGACCCTCTCTCCTGCCCGACTGGGTGTATGGTGACCTGAAACTGGATTGGGGCCACCACTCAGGGCCCGGGAAGGAGCCTGGACGGAAGCGTGTGTGTCTGAGCTCAGAATCACGGTGTTCTCGAGTTTCCAGTTTGCGAGCCCCACAAATTTCCTTTTCTTGTTTTTTTTTTTTGGTTCAAGCCAGTTGGATTGGACTTTGCATCACCAGCGGATTCTAACGCTTAGGCAATCGGGGATCTGATGCAAAGCCAAAAAGATGCACAGACTCCTGGAAACCCACAAACAGAATATTCTTCCTGACTGTTCACAGTCAAAGGCTGTGGGGCAAAGAAAATCCTGAAAAGCAGAAGCCAGTCTTCCCGTGAGAAAAAGATCCTGAAGCACAGAGAAGCCTAACCAGGCTGGATCCGTGAAGACTGATTTATCACTTCCTGTCTGATCAAAAGGGGGCTTACTCTGTATACCTCAGTTTGATATTTTAAAAAATCTTGCTCTAAAAATGCATCCACGGCTCGCGTGTACTTATGCGAAATTATGTAAAATCAGTGTCTATTATTTTAAATACCTGTGTCTAATAAATGTAATTCATTCCGGCCTCATCCTCCGGAAGGGGCCGCGAGGCCAGGCTAACCTGGTGGGAACGTCACACGGAAAGGACGGGCTCCAGAGAAGCCTGAGCTCAGCCCACGGCGGTTGTGAGGAAATCCAGAGCGCGGACTCGTTACAAAGCTTCAGATTCTAGAACTGGGGACACGTGTTAGTTTCGAGGGATAATTTAGAATAAACTGAAAGAAATCTTGAGAGAGAAAGAGGGTTTACACTATGCATTAGATAGTAAAACCGTAAGGAGCCGGTCCCTTCAAAAGACGACACTGGCGAACGGTCTTGAGGGGCTGTTACTTAAAGTCAACTCGAGGATGATCGGTCCGTACTCGGTCCGTGCTCGTGAGGAGGTTCCCACAGAATGATTCCTTTAGAGGAAGGTTCTAGGTCTTGGGGATCCCTGCCTTGGGCGCTCCCGGCCTTCTCAGGCAGAGACAGCCTACGGAGCAGTTACGTGTCACAGCGTGACACGGGTTTGAACCCTGCTGTACCAGCTCCTATATCCCTGCTCACCTGCTAGGTCTCCCTGCTGCCACCACCCCACGGTTTTGTGTTCCTGGTGGCTCATCTCCTGGTGAAACCTGGACCAGGAGGTTGGACACTCCTGGCGAGGTTTTACCTACGTGGTCACCACGGCCCTGTCCCCAGCCCTTGCAGCGAGTCTTATGCATCCTGCTGGGAGCCCGACACCTTCAGCCCTGACTGTACCTACCTCCTGTGACACGTCGGGGGGGGGGGGCGCGGGGGGCAGCCTGTTCACCGTGAGCAGCTCGTGCTGTGGGTGAGGTCACCGCAGAAGGCAGACACAGGTGCCATTTCCCTTGTAGGTGGCGTTATTACAAGCTCCTCTCCCCGGGGCCGTGCTGTCCCTGTTGCAGCCCGTGGGTCACCAAGGGCAGAGGGCTGGCTGTCCTGCCGGACCGTGAGCCGGAGAGGGCAGGCCCATCTACCTGGCTCACAGCTGCACCCCCAGGACCCAGCCTGGAGCAAACGCTCCACAAGTATTTATAAAACAGATGAACCATCATCCTTGGGTAGAACAGAGAGATACAGCCATAATTTCCTGGCTTCCCTTCCAAATAAGCCTCTTGCAAAGAAAATTTCAGTCACAACCCCAGAAAACCAATCTCCATAAAGACCCAATAACACACTTAAAAGCGCCGTTGTATTGTCCCACGTAAGCAGCCTTGAATATTAACTGGATGCCGTCTCAGTATTTTCTTTACATTCACAACCTTCACGACAGAAACTGGATCCAACAGCGCTACGGCCCATTCTTAAAATACAATGTCACTAATCACACGCACCATCACCAGAAACAAACGTGTGCCGTTGGGGGTGAATATTTTACTAGAAGCACAGAAATGAAACACAGGTCTGTGCCTTCACAGATCCGAGAAGGTCAGGGGGTTTTAAGAGCCACAGGATGTCCTTAGGAGTCACACAGGGACACCAGGCCAGGCCATCCGAAGAACTATGTGTGTGTTCTTTCCTCAGATTCCAGCTGCTTGCATTTTTAACCCGCTGCTCAATTTCTGTGAGGCTTCACTATCATCAATTTCCTTCGAACAGAATTTTTCATTGATAAAATGGGAAGAGAATCAATAAATGGGCAAACGATTAGTGAATTATACTTTCTGCAACCCTCTCTCCTCCTCTTTCCTTGACGTGGGTCATTATTTTCCAGCAACCACTTTTTCACAACCATGTAGTAAATGTCTTGCATTAATGGACTTTTTTTTTTTTTTAACATTTTTTATTTATTTTTGGGACAGAGAGAGACAGAGCATGAACGGGGGAGGGGCAGAGAGAGAGGGAGACACAGAATCGGAAACAGGCTCCAGGCTCCGAGCCATCAGCCCAGAGCCTGACGCGGGGCTCGAACTCACGGACCGCGAGATCGTGACCTGGCTGAAGTCGGACGCTTAACCGACTGCGCCACCCAGGCGCCCCGCATTAATGGACTTTTAAATAACCCTCCATATGAACTGCTTTTAAAAACGCTTGTCTTTGGCCCCCAGGGTGGCTCAGTCGGCCCTGGGGTGACAGGGTGGGAGGCTAGCTGTCAGGACCTGCCCTGGGGTGACAGGGTGGGGGGCTAGCTGTCAGGGCCTGCCTTGGGGTGACAGGGTGGGGGGCTAGCTGTCAGGACCTGCCCTGGGGTGACAGGGTAGGGGGCCAGTGGCCCAGAGCACGAGAGCCCCACAGGGCAGGGTTGGGCGTGGCTCTGGATGGGTTGCTTCCCCATGAAAGGTGCTCTCCGAGTGAGCTGTTCACTGTCTCCAGAAACCGGCTCACCCTGGGAGGAGCAGCGCCCCCAGGGTGAGCCCCCCACAGGTCAAAGTGTCAAATGAAGACACTGTGAAGATGAAGAATGGTTAAGAGAGGCAGGTAGGGGTCACCATCGCGGTTCTCTGGTGGCGGTGCTGACCCCTGACATGTGTGCCCATCGCGGTATAAAGGGAAGAGCTCAGAAGGGCCCAGCTCTGCCCCTCCCTCTCTGGGTGACCTGGCGCATTTCAACTTCTCGGACCCTCAGTCTCCTTGTCTAGAAAATGGAGTCGTGGGCGGTGTGGTTTCTAAGACCCTTTCCGGTGCCCAAATGGTATGAGCCCCTCCTCATCACCTGCAGCACCGAAAAATGCGCATTCCTGTACTTGCCAAGGACCCCAAACTCGGGGCCACTGGATTCTAACAAAATGTACAGATTCGTCCCCAAAGTTACAGAGACGCATCCACGCGTACTTCCAGGTGGCTTCCCGTGTCCCTGCGTGAAGTCAGACCTTCAGAGAGCGGTTCGCCCAGACGGCACAGGGCTGACTTCCGCTTCGTACGGTGGTCTTACCCCCCCAGCCTACGACTCGGGGCGTCACCAAAAACATCACTGAGAAACACCCTGTACTTAACAGAAGGCCACTGTTGGGATTACCGTTCACTGCTTTTCACACGGTGGGCTCGCTAGGAAGGCCTGGGTGGGGGTAGGGGGGGATGTCTCTCTCTGGGCTCAGGGACAAAAAGACGTGTTCACCTGAACAACCGGTTTTAGGCTTTTTGTTTGTTTCTTGTGGCTCGGACCCCATGTGTTCTGCTGCTCGGGGAACCAGCAATCTCAGAATCCAGGCCACGGCGTGCCTTCTGCAAGCACGCTGTGCCTCGTGACTTCAGTTGGGGGACCAACCTCACGCCTCACTTCAGATTCATTTTTCTACCTTAAGTCCTTCACCTCACGCACTTACTTATTTTTTAATCTTATGTTTGGAAACAGTTTTTTAAGTTTATTTATTTATCTTGAGAAAGACAGAGACAGCACCAGTCCGGGAGGGACAGCAAGAGAGGGAGAGAGAGGATCCCAAGCAGGCTCCGCTCTGTCCGGGCAGAGTCCAACACGGGGCTCGATCTCACGAACCGCGAGATCATGACCTGAGCCGAAATCAGGAGTCTGACGCTTAACTGCCTGAGCCACTCAGGCGCCCCCCAGGGGCACAAATTCTACCTTTAGGTCTGTCCATATGTTCCTACAGCGTGAGCACGCCCCTTGCGAGCTTAACACCTCAGTTTTCTTAACCGCCAAAGTAGAAGGAAACAGCTTTCGTTCACCTTATAAAATTACTAAAAACAGTATTTTAGGAGTGGTTGTCAAGTGAAACATACATTTATCTTTAAAAAATATTTCCATGTATAAAGATCTACAAGTAAACTTATTAACCCCAAATCTACATATAGCAAGCACAGACACACTTTGTCCAACGTAAAAAAAAGCTATACGAAGTTAAAGAAAACAGATTTTCTTCAAAAAGTATTGAGACTCACAAATCCCATACTTATGTTGGTGTGCTGGTGATTTAAAAAAACGAACAAACAAACCTGTAGCTCATAATTCTCTTTTATTTTTTTTTTATTTTTTATTTTTTCAACGTTTTTTATTTATTTTTGGGACAGAGAGAGACAGAGCATGAACGGGGGAGGGGCAGAGAGAGAGGGAGACACAGAATCGGAAACAGGCTCCAGGCTCTGAGCCATCAGCCCAGAGCCCGACGCGGGGCTCGAACTCACGGACCGCGAGATCGTGACCTGGCTGAAGTCGGACGCTTAACCGACTGCGCCACCCAGGCGCCCCCATAATTCTCTTTTAAAAGAGAGGGGCGCCTGGGTGGCTCAGTCGGTTAGGCGTCCGACTTCGGCTCAGGTCATGATCTCGCGGCATGAGAGTTCGAGCCCCGCGTCGGGCTCTGTGCTGACCGCTCAGGGCCTGGAGCCTGTTTCAGATTCTGTGTCTCCCTCTCTCTCTGACCCTCCCCCGTTCATGCTCTGTCTCTCTCTGTCTCAAAAATAAATAAACGTTAAAAAAAAATTTTTTTTAAGAGATTCAATACGGGCACCTGGGTGGTCCCGTCAGTTAAGCATCTGACTTCAGCTCAGGTCATGATCTCGCGGTTCCCAGGTTCAAGCCCCGCGTGGGGCTCTGTGCTGTCTCAAGGTTTGTGGGTTCGAGCCCCACTTTGGGCTCTGCACAGACAGCGTGGAGCCGGCTTGGGATTCTCTGTCTCCCTCTCTCTCTGCCCCTCCCCCACTCACGTTCTCTCTTTCCCAAAACTCAATAAACATTTTTAAAAAAGAGATAACAATTCAAAATAACTTCCCTAACAAATCCAACAGACAGCCTACAGTCAGTCTGCCTGAGCCGGCTTTTTGTAACCTGACACAGCGCACAGGACTGTACATGTTAGAGTTATCTCACCTACAAGCGGGGGCGCGGGGGGCGGGAGAAGTGGGGAGGGCGTGTGTCACGGGCCGAGTCTCAGTTTGGGAAGGCGCGAGTGCTCTGGACACACAGTGATGACGGCTGCACTGCAAAGGGAACACGCGTAATGCCACCGCACGGGACGCCGGAAAACGATTTAAATGGTCAAATTTTAGGTTACGTGCGTTTTACAACAGTAGAGCTGTTTTTTAAAAACGAAAAAAAAAGAATTTAAGGGCAAACTGCTAAATCCGATTCTCTCCTACGACTTTGCCTTTTCAGCAAGGGTTTCAGTAAAGGTCAACTTCGCCACGTTCCGTTCCCTTTGCTTCTGACATCGCAGGACGACTGAGCGACGCGGCCTCCGTGATGGTGAAAATACATCCGGGGACGCCAACAGTGCATCCGTTCGGGCTCTAACACCCCCTCGAAAGCCAGGCAAGTGAAAACGGCAACAGTCCAAATGGAGCTGCCGACCTGCTCTCGGTGTCCCCCGTGACCTGCGACACCGGCCCGGGCGCGCGTCGCGAGGCGCGGAATCTCACTCTGCCCCACGGAACAGCTTGGAGCTTGGGGCTCGCTGCCCAACATCTAGGACAGCAGTGATTTCCCGGCAGCAAATTAAAACCGTGGCGACCTCCCCGGAGACTCCCAGCCGAGGGCGAGGTCCCCCCACCCACTTACCTTCCTGAGAAACAGTTTCTGCAGTTTCCTGTGCGGCAGCCTGATCATCGTCCTCTCTGCCCCAAGCCCGGGGGACCGGTCCCGCAGGGCGAGCCAGCCATCCCTCCAGCCCCCCCGAAGGCTCCGGCGTCCGCCTCGCCCCTGCCCGCCAGCGGCACAGACCCCAGCGCGGGGCGGGAGCCCCACGTCCTCCGCCCAAGCGCTGCGGCCCGCGGCGGGCGGGCCGTGAGGCGCAAGGCTCTGGCGGAGATGAACCTGAACCTGGCGGGCTCCCAGGCGACAGGAGAGAGCGGAGAAGCAGCGCCTGGAGGCCGTCCATGTCTCCGAGCCCAGGCGCGCGAGCCCGCTCCGCTGAGTCCTGCCAGCCGTCAACACCACGTGCTTCACCAGCGATGACTGGGCTGTTCCAGGCTGTCAGACTCCCGGCAGGGGTCGGCCGGAGACCCCTCCCCCAGCCCACCTGCCAAGGCCGGAGCGCCGTCACACCAGGAGGGGACTCGGGAGGAGGGCGGGAAACACGCTCGCTTATGTCTCAGGTGGCACTCGGTGAACAAACGGACCCCGACGAGGCAAGGACCGCCCTGTCCGCGGTCTGAGCCCCTGGAGGAACGCCTCCACCGCGCGCACGCACACACATGCACGCCGACACCTGTGCGTGCACGCGTGCACCCGCATGCACAGACGCTTCTGCACACACACCTCGATGCTTGTGCTTGCACACGTGCACACACAGCAACACTTGTGCGTGTACACGCATACACACTCACACGTCGGCACTGGTGCGTGCACATGTACGCACGCAATTGACACTGGTGTATGTGCACGTGGCACACACCCACATCGATGGTTGTCCTTGCACACACATGCACACGCCAACACTTGGGCGTGTGCACATGCACACATCCACATCAACGCTTATGCGTGCACATGCACACACACATCAACACTTGTGCGTGCACACGTGCACACACGTGCACACTGCCACTTGTCACACGTGGACATTTGTGCTTGCACACGTGCACACACATCAACACTTGTGCGTGTGCACACATGTACTGACACTTGCGTGTGCACGCACTTGCACGTGCTGGCACTTGTGCACACACGTGTGCACCGACTTGCTGTCTTCAAGTACCCACTACTGCAGGCTACCTTGGAGTACGGCCTGCCTGGGCAACAACCAAGTCTGCTCTGCCCTCCTGGGGAAAACGGAGCACCCTCTCCTCCCGAGAACAGGCAGCCCTTTCTGGCTGTCCCTCCCCGCGAGCCTGGTCTCGGCCACGGCTGGGCATGCAACCCGTGTGCACGGAGTGAGGGCAGGGTCAGACCTGTGAGGACACTGGGTGAGACTTCTGGGAGTTTCTAAAGCTTCCTGTAGGTACCTGAATGGGCCCCTCCTCTGAAGGCCTGAAGCCGCAGTATGGAAAAGGTGCCAGCCACCAATCCGCTTCTAGGTGACAGATACAACAGAAGTCACCGTCACGGACGTGGCTGTGGAAATGCACTGCTATCAAAATGTAGGGCCTGGGAAGAAGGCATCAAAGACAAAGAGGAAACTAAAGACAAAATGGACAGAACCTGCCCTGATTCGGGGCGGGACACATGACAGGTGGCGGCACAGGACAGCAGTGGCCGGCCCGTCCCTTCCTTACACCACAATCTTGAAGGATACGTCTTTTCCAAATGAAAGTAGTTGTACGACTGTCCGTTTTGTTGTAACCAAACCCCTTTCCATGCATTCTGCGGTCTCCAGACCACAAATACCGTATGTTCTTTCCCCCAGGAGGCAGAACCGATTAGCACACATTTATCCATGTAAATGTCCTGTTTGCAAGGGTGCACGTGTGCACACACACACACACACACACACACCCCTCAGAAGACACATAGAAAGCTTTGGAAAGACTAATTACCAGGTTAGCCATTCCGAGGGGCATTCTAAGGCAGAATTTGTATTAATCATACTTCTTATTAAAAAGACTTTGTTAGGTGGGGGCGCCTGGGTGGCTCAGTCGGTTAAGCGTCCGGCTTCGGCTCAGGTCATGATCTCACGGTTCGTGGGTTCGAGCCCCACGTCGGGCTCTGTGCGGACAGCTCGGAGCCTGGAGCCTGATTCCGATTCTGTGTCTCCCTCTCTCTCAGCCCCTTCCACCACTTGCACTGGGTCTCCATCTCTTTCTCTCTCAAAAATAAATAAACCTAAAAAAAATCTTTTAAACGCATGGTTTGTTCATAGGCTGAATTATGTCAGTAGAGAAAGATGCCCCTTTTAAAAAATCTATTGCTTTTTGCTACTGAAAGCTGGCAAAAAATACTAACATAGGGGAAGTGACAGAAACGAGTGTTCTCCCTGTTCACGACAAATTTCTTATCTCTTAGTTTGCCTGGGTCCAGACAGTCTCCGCACGTTTCAGTCTTGAATTCTCAAACCATCGGGAGCTTAAGAAACATTCTCGTGCCATTCCTTTCCCCTAAAATTAATCCACATCTCACCCTTTTGAAAGTCCTGGATCTGAAAGTCTATATACAGCTTTTCACAGACAGAAGCCGTCATTCTGGGAACAGTCTCCACCACCACGGAGGACGCAGCTCACACCGCAGACGGACCCGCAGCCCAGTCCCGTCCCGCAGGCGGCTCTGCAGGGGCTTTGAGAACGTGGCATCTGCAAGCCCTACTCCACGGCACTTCTGAGTCGAAGGAGGACAATACCAAGCATGTTCCTTAAAACCCGGGCTCCAGTGGTCCTGCCTGGACACTTCAATTATGTCGACAGTCCTTCACTCTGGCAAAAGAATATCTTATCCAGGCTTGACTGGAACTGAGAATTTTCTACTGAGTTTGTGTCTGGCGGAGGGAGGGTCGTTAAGGTTGCAGTGTTATCACAAACGCAGGAGAATTAACCGTTTATGTTCTCTGTCTGTAACCCACGCAGCCCCTTGAGAAAGAAGCTTATGTCACATGGGGGCTGTTCGCAGCGTAGTTGACATCAGCGTCGCCTGGGGTCGTGGCTCTTCGGAGGAGAGCGGGCTTGTCTGGAGCCACAAACATTTTCTTTATTTTCCACGCGGAATAAAATTAAAGGCCTCCGCATCCACTTCTAAGGGAGGATCTATCTGGTCTTCCATAAAAGAAGGAATCCCAAGAGACAGACAATAAGCGACTCGGCAAAATCAGAAAGAAGTTCAGCAGAGCTCCCGGCGGGCTTGTCCGCGTGCAGATGCCCGGCCTGGTCGGGCCGTGGACCGTGAGGGGGCACGAGGGTCACCGCCTTTCCCCGGGCCCAGGGGACCGCACGCCACAGAAAACGTGGAAAGAGCTCAGCCGAAAATGTCATCTTTTCTGGGGGGTGCCTGGGTGGCTCAGCTGCTCAAGCGTTCAACTCTTGATTTCAGCTCAGGGCGTGATCTGCAATTCGTGAGTTCGAGCCCCGCGTCTGGCTGTGTGCTGACAGTGAGGAGGCTGCTTGGGATTCTGTCTCTCCCTCTACCCCTCCCCCGCTCGCATGTGTGTGCTCTCTCTCTCTCTCTCTCTCTCCCCCCCTCTCTGAAAATGTTTTTTTAAATGTCATCTTTTCTGCACCACACATTTTGCCCGAATCACTCAAAACAGCGTGCTCTCCGACGATTCTCACTCTCCGTCTTCACCTGGTGGCAGTGTGGGTGAGCACAGAAGCCGCAGGGCGGGAAGAATGGGGAATCGAGCGTCTGGATAATCCTGTCCTAAAATCACCAGGCTCGTGACAGGATTCTGAGTTGTCCTAACAACTCAAACTCCCAGAAGGGTGAAAAAGTGGTTATCGAAGGCTCAGTGCTTTTGAAAATGCATTAGCAAAACAGATCGGGTCCCTGGTCTCCAGCTAAACAGCAGTCGTGGTAAATCTAGTGGCTTTGAGAGGTGGCCCTTTCCTTCTTAACGGAATTTAATTGCAGGTATATGTAAGCACGTGAACTCAATGTTGTCATGGAGACTGTGGCAAGAGATTGCCTTCTACTTCATGCCATGGGAAGTCTCCATGACAATCCCGGCTTATTCACGTCCCAAATACTTTTTCAAAGACGTTATTTTGAAAAACTGCTCCCGCCGTTCACTGGCCGCTGCTTTCAAGGGATAGTTGTCGCTGTCACACTGGGCGTCCAACCCTGAGCCACAGAACTAGGGTGTTTGCACCATTAGGCCCAAGAAACGCACCAGCGGATCACAATGGGACAGACAGGGAAGGAGAGGAGGCGAAACCCGGGAGGGTTAGCGCTCAACCAGCAGGTGCACGGGTCAGGATGGGAAGCCCTCCGCCGTGTGGGGGCCGGCTCCCCAAGCACGGGAGCTGAAGCACCAGTGATTCTCTGCAAAATGGAAAGGAATTCAACACGAATGGGCAGCTTCTACTAACGTGAGGGGAAGTGCTTGTAAAAGGAATCTGGTGGGGCGCACCTGGCCGGCTCAGTCGGTTGAGCATCTGACCCTTGATTTCAGCTCAGGTCGTGATCCCAGGGTCTTGGGATCAAGTCGCGACTTAGGCTCCTCACTGAGGGTAGAGCCTGCTTGCGATTCTCTCTCTCTCTCTGCCTCTCCCCTACTCACACACACACTCTCTCTCTCTCAAATAAAAAAATTAAAAAAAATTTTTGCAAAAGGAATCTGGAGACCAACAGCAACGAATATATCTTCACCGTATCAACGTATAAAATACTTATTATGTGTGCACGTCCATAGATGTCTAAACACGTATGAAAGAAAAACAAAGTACATGAAGGCTCTGACCATTTATCTCGATTTCAATTGCATCCAGTCCGCAGACGCCCAGCAGGCAACGCGGTCTCACCAAGGTCACGTTTGCCAAGTAGCTAAGTGGGGAGAGGGTGGGACTACGTGCCAGGCACGGGCTTCCAGTCTGGTCCTTTCTGAACCCCACGGCACTGCCGCGCTGCTGGCCGACACAGGGGGTGCAGGGAGTGGTGTGAAGAACGGTCGCTGTGCACTGAGGAAGGAAAATGCCCAGAAGGAAAAACATCCAGAAGAATCACAGTGTTCCACGAACACTGTGCATCTCGAGAAAGGAATGTGGACTCCTCAGCTGGAAACACCCATAGAAGCAACTGTGGGTGTTGACGGTGGAAGGACATAAAATCTGCAGACTACAGGGGACCCTGGGTGGCTCAGTCGGTTGAGCGTCCAACTTCGGCTCAGGTCATGATCTCGCGGTGTGTGAGTTCAAGTCCTGCCTCGGGCTCTGGGCTGATGGCTCGGAGCCTGGAGCCTGCTTCCAATTCTGTGTCTCCCTCTCTCTCTGCCCCTCCCCTGCTCATGCTCTGTCTCTCTCTGTCTCAAAAATAAATATTTAAAAATTTTTT
The DNA here is from genome assembly GCF_028018385.1 of Neofelis nebulosa. Classification (NCBI taxonomy): domain Eukaryota; kingdom Metazoa; phylum Chordata; class Mammalia; order Carnivora; family Felidae; genus Neofelis; species Neofelis nebulosa. The sequence continues at coordinate 153,289,644 of NC_080787.1, forward strand.
TTAAAAATCTGTAGACTCCAACATCGTGTTTCTGAAGCAGGGAACCATGGGTGGGAGCAGCTCAGTGCCACCAGGGCTGCTGCCCCCCCGGAACCCCCCCCCACCGCCCCCACATGGCTGGGCTCCATCAAGCAGTGGGTCCTACGTGAGTCTCCAGCCAGGAGCTCACCAACAGGGTCCCCCCAGCTGCTCCCACCTCTGATGCTTTTAATAACACTAGTGTTTTTTGGGTTTTTTTTTTTAAGTTTATTTATTTATTTTTGAAAGAGAGACAGAGTATGAGCAGAGGAGGGGCAGAGAGAGAGAGAGAGGGAGGGAGACACAGAATCCAAAGCAGGCTCCAGGCTCCGAGCTGTCAGCCCAGAGCCCGACACGGGGCTTGAACTCACACACTGTGAGATCATGACCTGAGCGGAAATCAAGAGTCAGATGCGCTACGGAGGGAGCCACCCGGGTGCCCCAACACCCCTAATGTTGCTAGAGCGGGGTCCCAGGGCGCATCTACAGCTCCTGGGCAGGCACGGTGCACGTCAGCGGGTAGTCCTAAATCAGCTGCCCCCTAATAAAACATGAGAGCCTCATTTAACCTCCAGGGAATCATAAAAGACAGTCATAATTGCCTATAGTGCTTTTTCTTTCTCCCCCAAGACCACAATTTAGAGAAGGCTGGCCTACACTGGAGCAGAGGGGGTGAGGTGTCGAGCTGGCGTGTAGAAAAGGACATAAAGAGCATCCGCTTGTCTGAAAGGCCGAGCCGCACCCTGTAGCTGCAGGACTGAGCAAATCGCGTCATTTCTGACTTCCTTTCCCCGTCTGTGAAGTGCGCTATCGGTGAAGGAACAGTCGCCTCGGGAAGGTGGCCGGGGAGACGGCAGGTTGTCGGTGCTGACCCATAAGCGGGGAGCTCGTGTTGGGTGTGCCTGGCTTGGCCGTGACATTGCTCTCAGCACCTGCTGCCACAGAGGGCCTCCTACCTCTCCGGGTTCACGAAGGTCAGTGTCTTTTTTCTAATTTGCTTAATGTTTATTTTTGTGTGTGAGAGAGAGAGAGAGAGAGAGGGAGAGAGAGACAGAGCATGAGCATGAGCAGGGGAGGGGCAGACAGAGAGGGAGACATAAAATCCGAAGCAGCTCCAGGCTCCAAGCTGTCAGCACAGAGCCCGACGCGGGGCTTGAACCCATAGACCACGAGATCACGACCTGAGCCAAAGTTGGACGCTCAACCAACGGAGCCACCCAGGCACCCCTACATTTATTTATATTTGATAGACAGAGCCAGAGCAGGAGCGGGGCAGGGTCACACAGAGGGAGACACAGAATCCGAAGCAGGCTCCAGGCTCCGAGCTGTCAGCACAGAGCCCGACGCGGGGTTCGAACTCACCAACCGCGAGATCACAGCATGAGCTGAAGTCAGACGCTAAACCGACTGAGCCACCCAGGCGCCCCAACGGAGGCCAGTGTACAGGAGGAAGCCACAAGACAAGTTACAAATTCAAACAGAAAGATCCTTTCGAGTTGCTTGGATACATAGTTACGTCCACGTCTCTTACGCTGCATTAGTAAACTGCAAATCACTTGTCAGCTGCCGGAGCCACGCAGGCGCCCCTCTCCTTGTTATAAAATCAAACACATAAAGAGGGAGAAGAAATTCAGTTAGCTGCTGAACCGACGGCCCCTGCAGGTTTAGCGGGAACACGCCGCTGTCTGCCGTATCCGCAGCTTCCACAAGGCACCTCGTAAAATAATCCCATTTCTCATCAGGGCGCTGCGAGCACCTGCTTACGCCCCAGCAGCCAAAACGCACCAGGATTTTAGACAGGAGACCCTGCAATCCTCTCTCGTGGTGACCAGTCTGCTGAACACAGACCTGCAGAGAAGCGGGGAGAAGGGGGGAAAGACACGAAGGGAAACTCTCCGCGCACCGCTCTCACCGCCTTTTCCAGATCCGGAATGCTCCCAGGTGACGCTGCGTGAGGTTGGATTCGTGTGCGTTCATTCTGAGCATAAGAGGGGCCTCCTACTGGGGCGCCCGGGAGGCTCAGTCGGCTGGGCGTCCGACTCTTGATGTCGGCTCAGGTCGTGACCTCACGGTTTGTGGGATCGAGCCCCGCGCGTGGCTGCTTGCTAAGCGCGGAGCCTGCTTGAGATTCTCTCTCTCCCTCCGCCCCTCTCCCCTGCTCACTCTCTCTAAAATAATAAAACAAATAAAAAGTTTAAAAAAAGAAAGAAGGGACCCCTGCCCATCAACCCAAGGCGACTCGGAAAACATGGCCAAGTGCTAGGGGGGTCAGGGTCAGGCTGGCCACCGGCTTCTGCAACTGCTTCCGGGGCCCTCCCAGAGCCTCGACCCAAATACGGTCAGAAAACAAGGTCCCCACAGAGATGGTTCTTCTTGGAAATCCTTCTACCTCTGACCATGGCTCTTACCGTAACAGGCGTGTGGGACTCGTCACTGGGGATGATTCATGAGTGACACCCACGCCCACCAGACACAGTCTTGTCCACTTGCCTACGTCCATCTCTGCGGCCAAGAGACGAGGACCACAGGCAGCGTGGAAACTCCTCGCTCCTGCTGCCCAGGGCCAGTCCGAGGCCGGAGAGGACAGGCAGAAGGACGAAACTTTGTCTTCCCAGGAGACACGGTTCCTCACCGACCGTAGAAAGCCGAGTAGAGCTCTGACAACCACCATTTTTGTCTGAACCATTTTTTTCTTGATCAGATCATAAGCGAGACTGAAAACCGGTTTTGAGGAAAGCGCAGCAGGGCCGCCCCTCCCACTACAACACGCTCGTCCCCGAGCTTACTCACATTAGGAGGCAACGCGAAATAGTATTCAGGCACCTGTCTAGCCCCTTAACTAAAATAACCAGAACACCTTGAGATGTTACAGGACCCTAAATCAGTTATCACCAACCTTCAATGCTACGGACACCATTTTTGTGTCTGATGAGGAAGATCTAATTCACACAAGAAAACGGTAGAGAGGAACTTTTCTTCAACCAAGTTCTTAGTGTTGAGCTATTCATAAAACATTAGATGGGCACGGGAGTACCACGAGTATGTAAAAGGTACAACGTGGGGTTCGGTGGAAAGCTTTGTTCACATGGATGTCAGCCATCAAATGCAAGACTGACCGTTCACACAAGTGGCTTCTTTGCATCCAGGAATACAGGCTCCTGGGATCGGCCGGGACTCCGTATTGCCCCACGGGACTCGCAGACCCACGGAGGAGATGCTGAGACGCCCATCGCTTCTCTGTGCTGCTCCCGAGATGCACAGCAAGCAGGACAGCCCCTACCCCAACAAGGCTGGTGACGTAGGGCCCCCAGAAAGCTGCCAGATGCTTAGTAGGGTTTTTAAGTGTGTATTTTGGGTTTTTGCATTTTTTTTTAATGTTTATTTTAGAGACAGAGCGAGCGAGCATGAGCAGGGGAGGGACAGAGAGAGAAAGAGACAGAAGATCTGAAGCAGGCTCTGTACTAACAGTAGAGAGCCTGATCTGGGGCTCGAACTCACAAACCGCGAGATCATGACCTGAGCCGAAGTCGGACGCTCAAACAACTGAGTCACCGAGGCGCCCCCATGTGTATTTTGTTTAGTATGAACCAGATATAGCCTGATGTAATCACATACTTTAACTAAACCTGAGCAAAACCCAGGGTTTTGGGGTTTTTTTTATGTTTATTTATTTATCTTTGAGAGAGAGACAGAGAGACAGAGAATCCCAAGCAAGCTCCATGCCAACAGCACAGAGTCCAACGTGGGGCTCGAACCCACGAACTGTGAGCTCACGACCTGAGCCGAAATCAAGAGCTGGACACTTAACCGACGGAGCCACCCAGGCGCCCCAAAACCCAGGTCTCAAATGACCCGTCCGACACCTGTGGGGACAGGCCCACCGTACCTGCCATGCCTGCCGTGAATATTTAGCCCGACAAACAGAGACGCCATCACGTCTCCTGAACGGGTGGCCATTCCTACTTGGCATCGTGGGAGTCAGGAGAAGAAAACACCCATCAGCCCACCTCATAAAACTTCTTATTTATAACGTCACCGTTCAACCCACACCGCTGCTTGAAATATTGAGGGAAATCTACCTTCGCCCAAAGGGGCCCGTTTTAGGACTAATCCCTTGAAAAGCTCCGGGGTGAGAGCCCGAGCCCCGCACGCGGCCCGTAGGCTCCTGGAGCTGGCTGGCCACCGACCCCGCAGGCAGACGGCACGGGGCCAGCCCCCCACCCCAACTTGACCTGCCTCGAGGTCTCCCTTCGCCGTCGTGACTCTCGCTTATTTTGAAGGCACGCAGTAGAGTTTTCAAAGGTACAACGCATGGTGTCCCCGGAGACCCCCAAGTTCAGAACAACACGCACTGGCTTCGCAGACAGCAGAACGCTCCCAGCTGAGCGCACGAGGCGGACCCCGGCTGCAAGGACACATTACTGCGCAGCGCAGGGCGCACCTGCCCCTCACCCACGACGGCAGGTGACGGCAGCTTCGGGGTGCGGGGTCCCCGCTTCCCCAGGCACGCGGCCGGCCCTCCCCCACTCCGGGGGGCTCACCACCAGCCACGAAGCCGAAAGGGAGCCTCCCGCCCCGCCCTCTTCTAAGAACGAACCTCGCATCCTGGAGGAAGAAAACAAGCCAGCCTTTCTTACCTCTAGTGACGCGGCCGACTTGGTCCCAGGCAAGGCGGAGTCACATTTGCCCTGTGGAGGCAGAAAGTGGAGAAAAGAGTCCTTTAAGTCACAGGATGTCACTCACGGGAGCAGGGCTGCCGCTGAGCACAGTTACGCGGACACTCACCGCGCCCGGGAGCTTTTTGCTTCGAAACATTAATCTCCACATGACTTTGAATAATGTGAAGACGCTCTCGAGCCCTCAGAAAGCCTTGCAGTCCACACCGAAAGAGGGGAACTTACACACTTTTGTGAAACTTTTACCCTTCAGCCAAAGGAAGTGATGACGCTTCTATTACCAACCTCAAAACTCAACCAAAAGAACCAAAGAAACAAAACCAGTTACTTGTTTCGTCTCCAGATGCATCGTATTTAACTACCACAGTTGCCCCTAACGGAACTGGACAAACGTTTGGTTTTGTTTGAAATGATTATTTATTTTTAAGAGAGAGAGAGAGAGGCAGGGAGGCGCCTGTGTGGCTCAGTCAAAGTGTCCGACTTTGGCTCAGGTCATGATCTCACGGTTCATGAGTTCGAGCCCCGCGTCGAGCTCTGTGCTGACAGTTCAGAGCCTAGAGCCTGCTTGGGATTCTGTGTGTGTGTGTGTGCGTGTGTGTGTGTGTGTGTCCTCCTTCCCTACTGAGCTCTGTCTCTCTGTCTCAAAAACAAATAAAATAAAATTTAAAAAAGAGAGAGAGAGAAAAGCAGGGGAGGGGCAGAGAGAGAGGGAGAGACAGAATCCAAAGCAGGATTCACTGTCAGCACAGAGCCTGATGCAGGGCTCAAACTCACGAATGTGAGATCATGACCTGAGCCAAATCAAGAGTCAGAGGCTTAACCGACTGAGCCTGCCAGGCGCCCCTGGACAAACGTTTTGAGGTGACCTGTCCGCTCTCCATTCTATGAAGACAAGTCATTCCGGGCTCTGGGGCAGGAAGGCCCTTCGTCTGTGAACACACTCCGAAAGAACTACTGAAAACCCAGACTTGCTGAGTCGTGGCGTTCAAGCCCAGGAACACACACATCCAGGCCTCCCCTCCTCTTCCCAAGCCTCTCTTTGGCTGGAGTAAAACCCCGAAATTGCCTGAAGAGTTTACTTAGCGACACGTTTTAGGATCTTGAGACCAGAAACCAAGGCTGGTCTCTTCTCCGTCCGCCCCATGCCGCAGGGGCTCAGTGTCCATTCTGTTTCATCCTTCCCCGTTTCCCTTCCGTTCTCTGCTCCTTGGCTCCCACCCGCTGAGAAGTAAGAGACGAAGAAGGAAACCAAACTTCAAATTAGTCTCTTGCGCCCCTCGCTAGTAATTGGGGGTCATGGGTCAGAAGAAGGAGCTGGGAGAACGCTCCCACGGCGCCGACCGCAGAAAGGCCTCGGATCCTGCCGCCAGAGAGGTCTGCACTCCTGGGTAACGCACCCCAACCCCAACCTGCACCGCCCCGTCTCCCGACACAACCTGCAAACGACAGTGTTAACAGTGACACCTTTCATGTCTGGCTCTCGACATTCAGTGCCTGTTAGAAACATCTGGAGCTTTACAAACTCCCAGACCCAGCAATCGGAAGGGCAGGGACCGTCCGGGCATTTCAGTATTTACAGTGCTTCCCAGGCGACACTCGTGTGCCGTCCAGGTTGAGAATGCTTGCTGTCCTCCTTGTCCCGGTTCCGTGTCCCCTGGCTGGACGGTCAGTATTAAGCAGCACGAACACGGGCTCTGCTCCCTGCACACCGGCTGGCACTGCACAGGGCGCGTAGAGCAAACACCTGAGGGTCTTGTCCCCAGCAGCCCGCCTCGGTCTTTCTACGGGGAACGAATTCCGAGAAGCCCAGGAGACAGCGTCCCTGCCGTGATCAGCCATCACCGTGCGCAGGGACGTGACCCGGGTCTGGTCACTCTCTGGGCACAGTGTCCTCTCAGAGGTGGGCATGTGAGGCCTGCCCAGGGCTCCGGCCCTCTCTGTCCTGGGGGCCAGCTTTGCAGATGCTCTGAGTCTGGGGCTGCTGCTTGTTTTACCCAGGAAAGGCGCCTGCCTGGGGATGGAGAGCAAGTCGGCGACGTACGCGCAGCCTTAGAACCTTTGCGTCAAACCCGCCGGAGGCCATGCCTTTTTCCAAGGACTGAGGCCCACAGTTGCCCACCTGGTTTGTGCCACTATGATTTGGTGCCTGTAACCTGAGAAAGAGTGTGAGGCCTGACGCAACATAAATGGTGTGTTTACAAATAAATGCCCGAAAGCAAGAAATGAAAATCCCCAAAGTCCCACAGGACCACACATTCATCCGTGGTCTTATTCAACACCGTGACCAGCCCACCAGCTGGTCACCTTCCACAGGGGCTGGCAGGGGACACCCCACACGCAACGCCCCTAACCCCGGCTGCCTTGAAGCTCCCAGGACCGTGCATACAGGGTATTCACTATTTGAGGGGCTCTCCCTGAAAACACGAGATTAATTTGCAGAGTCTCTCATTTACAGTCACAAATCCTCTTTGCCCTTTGTTTTCTGGACCCCGTGCCCTTTGCAAGTAAGAGTCAGGGAATTAAACAGGGGCATCAGGTGACTTGGTGACAAGGGGCATCAGGTGACAGGGCTCAGTCTACTTGGTAGTCAGCCGCCGGGCTCAGCTCCTGAGCCAAACATGCGGGGTGGGGGCCTTTCAACTCCACCAGTGCTGATCCCCGTCCTTACTACTCCTTTCCAATCCAAGATGAGTGGACAGGACGTCCCCCCAGCTCCCACCCTCCTCCCTCGGAGCCCATGTGATTATGGTGGGTGGGGAAGGACACGGAGAAGGCAGAGGTGAGGAGAGGGAGGGCAGGAGGGATGCTAAGCCAGGTTTCCATCACGAGAGGAGTCAGGCCGGTCCTTCCTCTTCCCGTCAGTCTTGTGACTGTATTTGAGTCCAAATGCACCTGGCATGATTCCAGGAGCATCACGGCCAGATCCCCAGGGAAAAACCAAAGAGGCCACAGCATAAAACCCTCCACAGAAACGTTGTACTCCGGGCGTATTCCACGAAGAGGAAACTTGTCAAGCTTGTGTGTGGAAAATAAATGAACGGGGGCAAATGTGTTTTCCGAACTTGAAAGAAAAGTATCGGAAATACCTAGACAAGGTATTAATCACCATTCTGGAAAAAAATACGGCTTGAAGATTTTTGCAAAGCTCTCGAAAGCAATCATGTGCCACGGACGAGCGAAAGGCCCCCAACTGTAGTGCCTACAGCGTTTGGAATTTCTCGTCTGGATGAACAAGCTTCACTTGATTCTATGGGTCCTTTGAGATTGGCCTTTCAGCATATAAAGCTGACAAGCCAACTTTGTAATAACCAAGGGGTCTGGCTCGCTCCCAGAGTCCCTGTTTACTAGACGTTGTAGGACCTCACAGACTGTGTGCACCGTCCTCAAAAGCACACTTGGCCAGGTGAGCAGTTGATAGAATGAATATACACTATTATCTCCTCGGTGGGACTAGAACGTGGGATTCGGGAAAGGCTCGGCACTTTAAGCCCTGATTTGCCTGGAGTATTGCTGTTGCTTTAAATTAACGCAGGTGCACAGGACTGACCACCGAGCTCCCAGGCTGCTTCAGCAGGTGCGGTGGCCGCAAGGGTGGAGCTCAGGCGCCCGACCTGCTGGCAGGCCGTTTCCGGCCACCAGACACTGGGCAAGTTACTTACCCACTTGGCCTCAGTTTCCCCATTTGCACAGTTGGGGCAGTACCTGCCTTACGGGGGGGGGGTGGGGATGTGGGGTGACACAGTTTAGGCACCTGGCAGGCAGCAGATGATCAGTGTTGGTGACACTGATGCTGTTGATGCAGGAAAAGGAAGGTGTGCCCCAGCCGACCCCAGATCAGAGACGTCATCGAGAACACTGGCGTCGTGTTTCTGGTCTGTGATCCTTTAGGAGTTGACCCTGGAGGCGTCAGACTAGATCTCAGAGTGACTGCGGTCACTCTGGCTGGCGGGAAGGCGTGGCCACGGACAAACAGCAGGTGGCGCCAGAGACTCGGTCTGCGGCCACGCACCAGCTGACTGGGGAGGCCGCGCGGGGCCCCATCTGAATTCTATTTCTTCTAAACAATTAAGGCCCTAAATCAATGTCGATCCTGTCATTCTGGAGCCGTTTAGAAATTCCCCAAACAGTTCATGTACGATGCAAGGTTATCCACCCCTTCCTCTGCAGTGTCGATGCTTAAATGTCTTTGGACAGTGGGTGACCTGGGCACACACACATCCACCCCCCCACCCCCACACACACGCACTGTGTTGAGTCTGCGTGTCCATGTGTCCTGCAGTCCTGGCTTCTCCCTCCCCACCGACATTGTGTCTGCCGCGGGGACTCCAGCCTGGCCGCCTGCTGCAGGACAGGACCGGCCTTTGTTCGTTCGGTGGGGGCTCACAGATGTCTGTGCTCCCCCAGGAATGAAATGCTCAGCTCATCAACCAGAAAGGCAGGGCTGTTTTCCAGAGCCAGCCTGCCCTTAGCAGGCCCTCCTCTCCCTCTCCTGGGGGCCCACAGCTCCACAGAACCCTCTTTATTCACCCTGAAGGGTGACACAGGTGATGTGACGGCATCCGCCAGGAAACCCGCCCCTGTCAGCTGGTTCCTGGCCTGCGGCTTGTATCTTCTCTAATGAAGCAGGGCTGTGAGGCCATGTGACTAGTCTCCGGGGCGGCCAAGCCAGCACTAGAAAAGGGGGTGTTCTGGATTGCAGCCCGGTGCTCCCTCCCCTCCCTGGGGCCCAGGGGTGGGGTCCACAGCAAAATAGATGGTGGGGGGCTCTCAGAGAACATGCTCATCCTGCAAGCAGTAGAGAAATCCAAGCAAGAAGGACCTCACGCCGCACACTTACAGACGACAGAGAAACAGAGTGGCTTGGGGAGGGAGGGAGGGAGGGAGGGAAGGAAGGAAGGAAGGGGCAAGGAAGGAAGGCATAAGAAGGAAGGGGGACCCACAGGGTGAAGGATGGGGACCACGGGGCTGGACGGCCACCACAGCTGCCCCTGGGGACTTCCAGTCTCCGTAATCTTTGAATTTTTCCAAAAAATCGTTCAAAATATTTTTCAAAAACATTTAATTGAGGCCAATTTCACGTAACATAAAATTAACCATTTTGAAATGAACGGTGTCATGAAGCGCATTCACGCCGCCGTGCAACCATCCCCACCGTCCACTTCCAGTTATTCTCATCACCCCACATGAAAAGCCTGAGGAGTCAGGACTCACGCCCACGGCCCCTCCCCCCGGCTCCCGTGACCAGTGAGACGTACGTGCTGCCCACTGTGGACTTCCCCATCGCAGGAACCACACAGTGGACGGCTTTGGTGTCTGGTGTCTGGCCCCTCCCCCTCAGCAGGACACTTCTGAGGTTCCTCAGCTCGACGCACACGCCTCCACTCTGTCCCTTTCTGATGGCCGCGAGGGCTCCACGGTATGGATACACCACACTTGTTCATCCGCTCAGCCGCTGATGGAGGCTTGGCGGCTCCCACCTTTTGGTGTCTGTGAACCAGACGTGCCCTGGTTCGAGTCGCCCCTGCCAGCAACCTTGGGTACATATCTAGGAGAATTGTCGAGTTTGAGTTTTTTGAGGAACTGCCAGATTTTTCCACAGCAGGGGAACCACCTTGCACTCCCACCAGCAACGTGCCAGGGTTCTACTGCTCCATGGTCTCACTCAAAACTTGTTATTTGGCATTTTTCTTTTATTATTATAGTCATCCTGGTGGGGATCTCCTTGTGGTTTTGATTTGCATTTTGCTAACGATTAGCGATGCTGAGCATCATTTCACATGCCTTTTGGCCACCCGTATGTGTTCTTTGGAGAAAGGTCTATTCACATCTTTGGCCCTTTTTCAGTTGGGCTGTTTGTCTCTTTGCTGTTCATGGCAGGTTTTGACACTCACGGAGGTACAGGAAAGGAGAGCCTGGCCCTCGTGAGCTGAGGGAGTGGGACTGAGCCGGCCATGTGAGGCTGGACCACTGAGTGGCCTCTGAGAGGGGTAAACCGAACAATCCACTGAGCAACATAAGAATAAGGACATTGGTCTAACTTGTCTTCAGCTCAGGTTTAAAATATTTTTTTAGGTCATCCCTGAGGGGCGCCTGGGCGGCTCAGTCGGTTGAGCGTCCGACTTCGGCTCAGGTCATGATCTCGCAGTTCACGAGTTTGAGCCCCACGTCAGGCTCTGTGCTGACAGCTGGGAGCCTGGAGCCTGCTTCGGATTCTGTGTCTCCCTCTGTCTCTCTGCCTCTCCTCCTGCCCGTGCTCTATCTCTCTCCCTCTCAAAAATAAATAAACATTAATAAAAAATAAAAAATAAAGTCATCCCTAATAACTGAACATGCCAGACCTGTCCCTTCTGTGAGTCTGGGGGAACATACCCTGGCACTGGGTTCAGGTGAAGTTGAACACGAAAGCTGTTCCCACGCCAGGAAGACACCGGAGCCGCCTGGCAGACGCGCGGGGCTCGCGCGGGGCTCCCGGGGACGGACGCATCTGGAGCCAGGCCGCAAGGAGTCCGCACGGAACGGGCGAGGCTCCAGAGGTGCTCTCAGTCCACAATTTCAAAACCCAAGGAGAGATGTGGCCTGAGGAAGAGAGAGCGGGCACGTGGGAGCCAGGGCCACACCCAGAGCCTCTGCTGGCAGGGGGCGGGGGGGGGGGGGCAGCGTTAAAGAGAACATGAGATGAGTATTTTTAAACTCAAACAAGACGTTGTAGAAGTAAACGTAGACAAGCTGCGATGGTTCGCAGAGAGTATAATTCTCTATAGAATCTGGGAGGACGTACTGACAATTTATTAATTCTAACCAGACGGTTGTGACGGGTTGCCGGAAAGAGGAGTTAATATTCAAAAGCTGATAGTGCTTTTGTACATCGGCAAGAAACCGTTTTTTAAAGCCTTTCTTTTTCAGTAATCTCTACACCCAAGGGGGGACTCAAACTTACAACCCTGAGATCAAGAGTTTCACGCTCTGCTGACTGAGCCAGCCGGGCACCCCAAGAGGAAACCATTTAAAGAGATGGCATTTACAATGGCAAAAAAAGAGAGAGAGAGAGAGAGAGAGAAGGGGGAAAGGCAAGAGAAGAGAAGAAAGGACCACCTGTGAAGTATAAAGAGTAAGTGTAACAAAATGTGTAGGACTTTACAGAAAATATGATAAAACCTTTTGAAGGAAATACACAGAAATAAAGGAAAACCGGGCAGGTACGGGCACCTTAGCCCTCGCTGGAGTGGTCCCATTTGTGCAAGCAGCCTGGCCCAGCACGCGGGGGCTCAGGGACGGGCAGCCGGACACGAGGAACAAGCATTGCCAGCCAACTCACGGATCACCTCATACTGTGTACAAAAATAAATTCAAGACCAAAACAGGAAAAAGCTGAACTATGTAAGTTTCAAAAGGACATTCAGGAGATTGTGTTTTTACTTGTACTGCGAAGGCATTTTTCCAGGAGGTCAAAAATCCATACGTGGTACTTGTAAAAATCAATAGGTTGGACTACATCTAAGTAAGAAAATTTGGGGTGAACAAAAGACACCACGACCTCAAAACAGGCCACAGACCCGAAGGCTATGCCTCTGACCTACACGCTCAGAAAGAATTAGCACCAGAGGTATATCGAGGTTAATGCATATGATGGAGAGAGACGTTTCTTCTTCATCACATAAGTGAATTCTTCACTCCTACAAATAGCATAAGTGTGCCAAACCGCATCCAACGGGAGTTGGGGAGTATTTGGAAAAAGAGAAATTCTGCTAAATCGCTAGAGAGAGAATACAGTAGAGAGAGAATACAGAAGTTCAACCACTTCGGAGAAGAATTAGTCAACACCGAGTTAATTTCAAAATGTACATATCTTATGGCCCATCAATTGCACTTTTAAGTATCTAAACAGAGAAATAAACTCTAGTATATGTTCATGGGAAGACACAGGTTTTCCACTGAGCACTGCTTAGAAGAACAAAAAATGGAAATTATCTGACTTGGCTCCTTGGTGGGGGAGTGGAAAAATAAACTGGTATTTTCATACCAGCAAATGCCACTCGGCACCCAAAGTAAATAAAATAGAACTAAATGATCAACACGAATAAATCTCAAAAATATCACAGAGTTTTTGGAAAAAAGGAAACGTCGACTATGATCCTATCCACATAGAAATTAAAAACACAACCGTCATTTATAAGTAGAGACTGTGATGGCCTGAACTGTGCCCCCTGAAAACTTCATACGTTGAGGCTGTAACGCCCAGGACCTCAGAACGGAACCCTGTTGGAGAAAGGTCTCTATGCAAGTAATCGAGTCTAGTGAGGTCAGGCGTGTGGACCCTGATCCAAAAGGTCTAGTGTCCTTCTAAGAAGAGGAGATCAGGACACAGAAACGGAAGGAAGACCGTATGTGGACACAGAAGACGCAATGTGCGAGCCAAGGGGAGAGGTCTTAGAAGAAACCAACCTTGACCTTGGACGTCCAGCCTCCAGGACCGTGAGGAAGAAACCCCTGTTGCTTAGGCTGCCCTGTCCATGGTACTTGTTACAGCAGCCACAGCCTGGAGAGGAGAATACAGGCAAGAGAAGCGTGCCTTCAGCGAAATCTCCCTACGGCTCCAAGCCCACTGGCCGACACCTGCACGCGGACCGTGACCTTCCTTCAAGGAACTCACGGCTGCCCTTCGCACCTTACTCTTTATGTTTTTTTTTTATTGGAGATTAAAAGTAACCTCACCTTCACAGCAGCCAGCCCCTCAAGGTCCTGGAAGCCTGGCTTCCAAATTCCTTAGAGACCTACTTATCCCTCACCCCCACTAATCAAAAAGTATATAATCAGTCACTCCTCGTGACCCCAGGGCAGCTCTTTCTGCCCACGGGTCCCGTCCCCGTGCTTTAATAAAATTGCCTTTTAGCACCAAAAACGTCTCAAGAATTCTTTCTTAGCCGTCCGCTCTCAAACCCAAACCTTCCATATTTCATAATTCCATCATAGCCGACTAATACGGCCAGGGAGGCCAGATTCTTTTGTGGGCCAGCTGAGAACAACCAGAGAAGCAGGTCACATGTCCACTGAGTGTTTCAACAACTGTAGTTAGCTGAACTTGAAATATGAGCCAATTCCAGACACTGGAGAGTCACTGGGGTTGTTTCACGGGCGCTGTTACAGTCCTCGCTGCACCTCTAGAACATGCGTTCTTGTCTTAGAGACCCAGGCTACCCAGCGCGTCCACAGCGCTGCCTCGCACATCCGCCCGGCTGGGTCACGTAGACCGAGCCAGGCATTTTGCTGTAACTGAGAAACGCCCCAGCCAGTCAACACCTCGTGGCCATCACAGTCCAAATAATCGAATCATAACCACCCAGGTGTGCTGTGTTAGTCTGCCACCATCAAGAGACTACTGACTACTTGTCATCAAATCCTCCCGGGGCACTGAGGTCCTCTCCGGGCCCCTGAGGACTAGAAAATCCCTCTGAAGAAACAGCGTGGCAAGATCGCGGGTCAGAGCTCTCCTTCCTCAGAAGCACCTGCCATCTCGTGCCTTCTTCCTCTCTGGCTCCCTTTGTGAGGGCCATACCTCCGGAAAACAAATCAGGGTATCCGATGCGGAGGTCGAGGCGCCGACCCCCACGTTGTTGGAAATCTACACATAGTCTACGGCCATACCAGCCTGAACGCGCCCGATCTCGTCTGATCTCGGAAATCTACACATAACCTCTGACTCCCCCAAAACGTAAGTACTAAGAACCTACTGCGAACCGACAGCCTTCCCTATAACGGCCGCAGTCGGCTAACGCATCACCGATCTGTGTTACACGTCACGTACTACATTCTTACAGTCAAGTCGGCTGGAGAAAAGAAAACGCTGCTGAGAAAATCACAAGGAAGAGAAAATACACTCACAGAACGTATGTAGGACCACGCCGGGTCATTATTAACTACGGTCTCAGAGAAACAAGAAACTGGTTTCATTTCTTTCTTAATTATCGATCCCCCGACGATGTGTTCGGGGATGACCCCAGATCATATGAAGATGAAAGGCGTCCTCCCCGTCGGAGTGTGTTGTTCGACCTCCTGCTGAAGCAAGCGTTCCCCAGGAATCACAGGCACTCACTGGGGTCGGGCGGGTGCTTGGTGGGCGGGCCAGGGAGCCATCAGCCAGCAGGGCAGAGCCGGTGTAGACCCGGCATCTAGAGACTGCGTGGGGAGCTGAGCCGCGAGCCAGGAGACGGGCCGCTTCAGAGTCTCCAGGACAAACTCTTCCTGGGAGGCAGCGTTCGGGGCCTCAGGTCCCCATGTCAGCACCGTGGACGTTTGGGGCGGCTGGCGCTGTGGCGGGCCCCCCCGCCCCGTGCACTCCAATGGCATCCCCGGGCTTAAATGCCAAGGGCAATCCCTGTCTCAGTTGCGATGACCAAAACTGTCTCCACACATTGCTGATGTCCCCCAGGGGTGCACGATCGCCCCCGACTGAGAGTGAACGGCACCTTTAGGAGCAAGACTCCAGCCCTGGTAGGTTCTGCAGGCAGACGAGCGTGATGGGGCAAAGACACGCGAGCACAAGGCCCGTACACGTGGCCACCGCTGTGCCCGGAGAGCAGCTCGGAAGCCCCAACACGAAGACTGTAGCTCAAAGGTAGAGCCCGGAAGGAAGCAGGACTTGATTCTGAGAGCCGGAGAGCGGGGCCGGCCGCCCCAAAGCCTCCTGAGCACAAGCAGGGCTCCTCGGATGCCCCGTGTGCAGCTGAGAGGCAGACGGTTACAGCTGTGCTCCAGGGACAGGGGACCGTCCCCTCCCACCTCAGCCCTGTGACCACATAAACCAGATGCGCGCAAGGGCGGGAGCCCACGTTCATAAACGCTCCCATAAATCCGAACGGATTTGCGATTCATTCAGCAGAGCGCTTCATCGTCTGCCCCAGACGGGCCAAGGATAAGCCTTTGGTTCCCAGGCCTGTTCGCTGTGGGTCCACCTGGCCCGGCCTCGGTGACCAGGTGCCGGTCACACACGGGTCCGGTTGCTGCTGTGAAGGTGTTTGTAGACGCGCTTAACCTTCGCATCAACAGCCTTTGAGTAGAGCAAACGTCCCTCCACACCGAGGTGGCCGCATCCCTCAGCTGAGGGCCTTTAGAGAAAAAGACTGAGGTTCCCCCAAGAAGGAAGGGATCCTCCTCCAGGAGGCCCGCCCACGACAGCCTGGCCTGCCGGCCTGCCCTACAGGCCTCAGGCTCGGCAGCCCCCGCCCCCGACCACGTGAGCCAGTCCCTGAAAATAAGTCCTGCCCCTCCACATATGTACACACACACACGCACGCACGCACACTCTCTGTTGGTCTGTGTCCTCGGAACACCCTGACAGCACAATCCTTTTGTCCGTAAACACAGTTCTCATCCCGGTATTGGAAGACCCGCCCCAGCATGTAATACTCAACCCCTCCAACTTGATGTCAAAGCCTCTCCCCTGAGCCCCTGCGGGTCCCCACCCTTCACGCCGCCGGGCCAGCTCACCCTGATTCTGTGAGCCCCAATTTCCTCACGGGTCAGAGGATCTAGGTATGAAAATACACATCATTCGCTCCTTTGGTTCACGGGAGCGATTGCTTTTTTCTTCTCTTTATTAGAGGAGGTGTTTTTTCTAAAGTAGTTACTCTCTGTGGACCCCGTGCCAGAAAACCCCTGAGCGATAACAGAATCTACACCGCGCACGACCCACGCGTTCCTCAGCCTCCGACGCTAGGTCCTCCCCGTAACCGGGTGCCGACCTGATGCTCCGATAAGGACCCTGAGGGCTGGCAGAGCAGAAGTATTTTCCCGAAGCCGCATGGCTGGCGTTGCAGAGCCAGGGTTTAGCGAATCTCAAGCCGGTATTTTTGGCCCCCCTAATTTGCTTCCAGTCACTTACGATTCCAAAGCCCTCACAGCTTTACTGCACACACTCTGGTCTCACTGCTTCTCAGCAGGGGGCAGGAGAGAGGGGTCCCGGGGAGCAGCGCCACGCGGGTGTTGGCGTAAGCAGTTGTCGCCCCGGGAATTCTGAGTCACTGCAAACGTTACCTACACACGCTTTCCCACATCCGTACGGAAAGTGAAACCAAGAAGGAGAAAGTTCCTAAAAATACTGTTTTGCATGAAGACTTACAAGACGTAAAATTAGCGTTTCTATAAAGAAGTCTAAAGTCTCAGACCCGACAGCTAGGAGTTTATCCAAAGATAAAGACCTAAGTGTATAGGGGGCACCTGGGTGGCCCAGCTGGTTGATTTGGGCTCAGGTCGTGATCTCACGGTTCGTGGGTTCAAGCACGGTGTCGGGCTCTGGGCTGACAGTGCGGAGCCTGCTTGGGATTCTCTCTCTCTCTCTCTGCCCCTCCCCCACTGGCTCACGTGCTCTTTCTCTCTCAAAATAAATAAAACTTATGAAAAATAGAATGAAATAACACATACACACACACACAACAGCTTTTACGCCAAAACCCTACACCTACAAGACACGGAAACTAGTCGCAAGGAGACCGAATGTGACCGTGGGGCACTCCAGACCCACTGCCCACTATTCCCTGTTACAGCCCCACGACAGACAGCTTGGGGCCTTCGTGCCCCAGCTCCTCCTCCTTCGGTGTTTTCAGGGTCCCCTGTCCCTGCACATGACAGGTCATCGCTACAGACGGACGCTGTCCTGCTCCCCCACCCAGCTAAGCACTGAGGACTCCAAGGAAGGGTTCAGGGTTCACAGGTTGACCGCAGGCAGGAGAGGCCACGTGTGCAGCCCAGGGCACCGCGGTGGGGCTGAGTGAGGCAGGGGACGTCACGGAGTGCTTCCCACCAGAGCCCGTGCTCGGCCCAGACCGCCAGGCAGAAGGGAGTGGGCAGGACAAGACCGACGCAGGACACAGCTGGGCTCGGCCCGCGGTCTTGCAGTCAAGGAGGGCACGCACAGCCTGGAACAGACCCAGCAGCGCGCGGACCCACCGGGAACGACAGGGCTCCGATGAAGACTGGTTGAGGCTGTACACCTTTGACCTTCAACAGATACAGAAGGAAGCCTTCCCTCATCCAACTGCAAGCAGAAACGTCAAGAAATGATGTCTGTGACGGATCTCTGTGGGGCAGCTCCCTTCCCAGAAGAGACACAGCGAATAACCCCATCGTAAACGCCCTCTCAGGGAGTTTCTGAGCCCTAGAGAAGATGGAGACCACTCACGCCCTTATAGACAAATGTTATCACAAACTTTCTCCTTAAAGACGGATTTACCATTCCTAATGAAACATATCCACTCTTCCCATGGGATCCCGCTCTCCCTGCACCCTTCCCTAAGTCGAACACGGGAGCCCCAGATCCCGACTGCCCCTTGGACTTTCTCACCGGAGCACTGACACGTGGGGCCTCTCGCATTCAGAAGTGAACCCTTTCTTTCCTGCTCCCAGTGTGTCTTTTGCCAACTTCATTCAAAGGCCCCCAGATATAGAACATACGAGCACAGAGGGACGTTTCTCTGGTCCCCGATTCTGCTGTTGTGTCTCTGTCTTCCTGCCCAGACTGGCTCAGTGTCCCAGGGGAGGGAGTCACCCCCAATCCGTGTAGACAGACAGATGACACAGGCAGAGTAGAGATCACAGAAGATATGGATGCCATTTAAAGACATTACATGGGGGGCGCCTGGGTGGCTCAGTCGGTTAAGCGGCCGACTTCGCCTCAGGTCACGACCTCACGGTCCGTGGGTTTGAGCCCCGCGTCGGGCTCTGTGCAGACAGCTCAGAGCCTGGAGCCTGTTTCGGATTCTGTGTCTCCCTCTCTCTGACCCTCCCCTGTTCATGCTGTGTCTCTCTCTGTCTCAAAAATAAATAAATATTTAAAAAATTTTTAGAAAAAAAAAATAAAGACATTACATGGTATGGTATACTTATTCTAATATATGTTTGTTAAAGTTTATTTATTTTAAGAGAAAGAGAGAGTAGGGGAGGGCACAGAGAGAGAGAGAGAGAGAGAGAGAGAATCCCAAGCAGACTCTGAGCTGTCAGCACAGAGCCCAACGTGGGACTTGAACCCACGAACCGTGAGATCATGACCTGGGCCAAAATCAAGTGTTGGACACTTAACCGACTGAGCCACCAAGGGACCCCTGATACTTTTTTTTTTCTTTTTCTAAAAAATGTGGCTCAGTCGGTTAAGTGTCCAACTCTTGATTTTGGCCCAAGTCATATCTCATGTGCATGGGTTCGAGCCCCGAGTTAGGCTCTCCACTGACAGTGCAGAGCCTGCTTGGGATTCTCTCTCTCTCTCTTCCCTCCTCTACTCATGCTCTCTCTCTCAAGATAAATAAATAAGCTTATATATATGTGTGTGCGTGTACATATGTATATATATAAAACATTTATAAATGTATATATTTAATAATTATATTATATAATATAAATATATATAAGATATAAGATAAAATATATACATATATACTTACATATATGTGTGTATATGTGTATATTTATATATATATTTAATTATATTACATAAATAATATAAATATATAAGATATGAGATATAAAATACATACAAAATACATATAATATATATAAAATAAATAAGCTTATATATATAACATATATATATCTTATAGTACATACCCTATGTGGTATATTATACAGTATATACTCTATAGAGTGTATCATATATGGTGTATGCTCTATAGAGTATATAGTATATACTATATATATGTGTGGGGCACCTGGGGGGCTCAGTGGGTTAAGCGTCCAACTTCGGCTCAGGTCACGATCTCGCGGTCCGTGAGTTCGGGCCCCACGTCGGGCTCTGTGCTGACAGCTCGGGGCCTGGAGCCCGCTTCGGACTCTGTGTCTCCCTCACTCTCTGCCCCTCCCCCGCGTGTGCTCGCTATCTCTCTCTCTCAAAAATAAACATTAAAAAAATATATATATATGTAACGTGGAGAAGCTCACAGAAATGGTTGACAACCTCCTGGTTAAGGCCGACAAGTGCCTGTCTGCCAGCTGTGCCGGGGGACCAGTCGCCGATACGGGGGTAAAACACAGGCAGGAGCGACAGAAGGACCCGATGTGTCCGCTGCCTGGTGAAAAGCAGCAGGAGGAAAATAACATCTGAATCATCAACTTCCTTGTCAGGCAGCCTACGCGAGCCAAGCGAAGATCAAACTATCGACTCCACAGAATTCGGGTGGACTGGAAGGTTCCATCCTGCCACATCGTTTCTGTCTGCATCTCATGGTAGTTAAGACAGGCTGAAAGTGTTGAGCGGTGAAATTTGCTTGCTGGGTTCTTCAGAGCACTCTCGCTGGCCTAACAGATTCAAGTATTATCTCACGTGATTGAGCTATGCCCTGGTCAGTGCCCCGCTCTGTGCCCCGGTCCGTGCCCTGGTCTGTGCCCCGTTTTGTGCCCCCGTCTGTGCCCCATTCTGTGCCCTGGTCTGTGCCCCATTCTGTGCCCCATTCTGTGCCCCGCTCTGTGCCCCATTGTGTGCCCCGGTCTGTGCCCCGGTCTGTGCCCCATTCTGTCCCCCATTCTGTGCCCTGCTCTGTGCCCCGGTCTGTGCCCCGGTCTGTGCCCCGGTCTGTGCCCTGTTTTGTGCCCCGGTCTATGCCCCATTCTGTGCCCCGCTCTGTGCCCCATTCTGCGCACCATCCCAGAGCAGATGCGGAAAAAGCCCACCTGAGAATGGGGTACACCTCACCTCCAGCTTGCAGACATCAGCCAGCACACGGACGCTTGGTGCAAAACATCTGGGCATGCGTGTGAGCTCCTCACTACCGAAAGCAGACAACTCTGCTATGACAGCGTCCAGAAGGAGCTTAGAAGGGCTACGCGGAAACCCGAGGGCAGACGTCCCCCGCCAGGTTCTCCAGGAGGCTGTGCTCAGACCCTACTGTGCACCGGCCCTGCCCCTGGCTGAGCCCCGTCAGCGCTCCCCAGACCGCCAAGTATTATGCGCAAAGCCCTTCCCAGGGGCACGAGGGCGTGAATATTCTTAAAGCAATCGTCTGTCATTTCCAGATCCCCTTCCTAGGAGTCTCCCCCATTCCCCTCCAAGGCCTCGATCCCCCCCTTCCCAAAGGAAAGGCTCACCACTCGCCCCTCACTCTCCCTCCACTGCATTTTCGGGGCCGTGGGGACGGGAGCCTCAGGGCGCCCAGGGCTCCTTCCTGGTCTCACTCCGGAAACCCTGGCAAGTCCTACAAGCTCCACTGCTGTGCTCTCAGCAAGTCTGAAGGGCAAGCTGTTCAAATTTTCAGCTGGCAGAGATTTCAAAATAATCTTCTGTAACAATCACAAGGTGCTCTCTGGCATACGGCTCAGAAAAACCAAGTAACGGTACAATAACCAATCTTTTCCCATTCCCACCTTTCCCTCCTATTTCTGTGCACGATTTCTCCAGGGCGGACGGCTCGGGGGCCCAGCTGCTGAGGGCCTCGGTGGCCCTCCGTGCATCACCCCGCAGACCTGCTCTGAATTCCTGATCGCTGTACTTGTTGTATTTGATAATTTCCCATTTCAAAACATATTTTACCCACCTGTATGCCAATAATAATTGTAACAGTAATTAGAAAGAAACTTAACGCCTAGAGTCGGATGGTTACAGGCAATTTAAAAACCAACCAATGAGGGGGAGCCTGGGTAGCTCAGTCGGTTAAGCATCTGACTCTTGATTTTGGCTCAGGTCATGATTGCACCGTCCGTGGGATTGAGCCCCGATTTGGGCTCAGTGCTGACAGTGCAGAGCCTGCTTCGGATTCTCTCTCCCCACCTCTCTCTCAAAATAAGTAAATAAGCAAACGTGTAAAACAATTTAAAAATCAACTAATGAACGGATGTTTCCTGCAAGAATACAGGTGATGACTTTTTCTCGAAGACCCATATACATCACATTAGGATAATATTCTAAGGGGTACGTAGCTGAAAATTCAAATTCAAGGAGAAAAAGAGGCAGAAAACCTTTTGCCTGCTCAGGAAACAGCGCTGTCGTGTGTGTGTTTATTTTTATCTCTACCATTTCTCGCAGCTCTGGCACTGGCCGATGTCGTGAGCTCATTCAGGTCCTGGAAACCAGATCACGGTTTCAATTAAACCAACTCCTTAGGCGTTCTCGAAAAATATTCTAAGTCACTGACACATTGGAGTCCTAGATGGGAGTTCACGTGCGTGCAATCGGGCCGACGCAACAGGGGTCCAGGAAGGGGGTTTCGGGTGACAGTGACGGGTTGGCTGCGGTGTCTGCCCTCGGCCGGCGGGCACCGGGCACCGGAGGCATGAAGCCCACCTCCACCGCCTAGAGCCCGCTACAGCAGAAGCTGGGTCTGCTGAAAATGTTTAAAAAGAAACAGGTGGATGTTAACCACCTAGAATTTAGATAAAAACCTGAAATAAAAAAGAAAAGGAAAAAGAAACGGTTGGGGAGGGACCTAGAAGCTGTAGGAACGAGGGACCTCTCCCGTACTGGCGCACTTTGCATTTTCTACTTGAGACAACTTCAAATTCCACTCGAGGCTCCTCCCTTGATCATCTGTCCCAGGAAAATATTTTGGTCCATGAGAGAGGCTGGAAACGTGCCTCCTGCTGGCTCTGAAATGGCGGACTGCTCATAACATGAACAGGAAGAATCTAGAAGGAACCAAACTACTCTACAAAAGCAGTTGGGTTTAGGCCAGAGTTTTTGGGACAACAGAAAGGACACTGAAACTGAGAGACCGTGGGCTTTTAGGGACCAGCGTCCCCGAGGGTGAGAAGCCGAGAAAACCGATTTAACCGCATTAAGCACTCTGGTGAATGGCTTTCTTAAGCATCATCACCAGTTCCATAATAATTTAATTGTGTGCCTACTTTTAAAGAATGTAAAGCATTTAACAGGAAAAGCAAAGGGGGAGACAGAGAAAGTAAGTCTTCATCTTATTTTCAACTTTTAAACACTAAACACATTGTATATTTACAATTTTCTGTATACATTTACCACACAATTTTAAACCAACGAGTCTATTTAATTGCAAACAATCCTAGTATTCTAAGAAATTAAATTAGTTACTAGCCATGTGAATAGTTTATAACTGGTAAGAGAAAAAAAGTTTGGAGGAATAATTATCTAATAGCCTCAAAGGTGTGTAATTTCAAAAACTTGGGGGCAGGGTAGAATTTCAAGAATAGTTTTTAAATTTTTTTTTTAATGTTTATTTATTTTTGACAGAGAGAGAGGCAGTGAGTGAACAGGGGAGGGGCAGAGAGTGAGGGAGGCACAGAATCCAAAGCAGGCTCCAGGCTCCGAGCTGTCAGCACAGAGCCCTATGCGAGGCTCGAACCCACGAACCGTGAGATCATGACCTGAGCAGAAGTCAGGCACTTAACCGACTAAGCCACGCAGGCCCCCCCTCAGGAATCGTTTTTAAGATCCTTCCCAAGACATCAGCCAACAGTAAGAGAGAAGTGAATTACTGTTAATTAGCTGCAGTGACCCTTTAACTTATCCATGGAAGAAAAAATAAATAAAACTAGAAAAAGACTACATAAAGATTTGAAAATAAGACCCCGCTGGGCGCCCGGACGGCACAGTCGATGAAGCGTCCAACTTGGACTTCGAGTCGTGATCTCGCAGTCTGTGCTGTCTCTGTCTCTTTCTCTCTCAAAAATAAAAAGATTTCGGGGCGCCTGGATGGCGCAGTCGGTTAAGCGTCCGACTTCAGCCAGGTCACGATCTCGCGGTCCGTGAGTTCGAGCCCCGCGTCAGGCTCTGGGCTGATGGCTCGGAGCCTGGAGCCTGTTTCCGATTCTGTGTCTCCCTCTCTCTCTGCCCCTCCCCCGTTCATGCTCTGTCTCTCTCTGTCCCAAAAATAAATAAAAAATGTTGAAAAAAAAAAATTTTTAAAAAAAAATAAAAAGATTTAAAAAAATAAAAGCAGACCCAGTTTAGAATTTTGGAAGGTCTTCAGACAAAGCAGACAGGGACTGTCCCAGGGCACACAGCCACTGCCCCCGCTGGGCGTGGCTCTGTGCCAGCGGGCTGACTCCTTTTGTCTTCAGGGCACCCCTCTGAAGGTACCCCCTGTTTGCAAACAGGGGAAACTGAGACATGGAGAATTCGGTGCCTATCTGGGCACAGCCAGCCCACCCATGACCCAGCCAATTCCCTGGACAAAAGGACATCAACGTTTAGCCATTTATTAAGAAAGAGAGAAAATTAGGGGCACCTGCATGGCTTAGTCTGTTAAGCGTCTGACTTTAGCTCAGGTCATGATCTCACAGTTTGTGGGTTCGAGCCCCACTTCGGGCTCTGTGCTGACCACTCGGAGCCTGGAACCAACCTGCTTTGGATTCTGTGTCTCTCTCTCTCTCTGCCCCTCCCCCACTTGCCCTCTGTCTCTCTCTCAAAAATAAAATAACTATCAAAAAAAAGAAAAAGAGAAAATTAGGCAAGCCACGTTACTAATAAAGACAAAATGATTTACTCATATGTAACCGTAACATTAAACTGCTAGTTCAATTAGAGTTACTATTTTTTCCAAATGATAATCTCTGTGACCGAGTGATAACAGGAGATAATGTGTATGTGAAATGATGAAAATTATTCTAACTGCTCTCATGTCAAGACCTATGCTGATTTTACGTCATTTCTTGCAACCGTAGTCCTTAAACACCGAGCATTAAATCTGTCTCTTTGGTCCTGAGACTCTGCCCAAAGTAACTGAGGTCTAAAAAAATGTGTCCAAAAACAGAGACCCCGAAATTACCGTGCACTGGACTCTAAACACCCTTCAGACAGAAAACCAGCAGCATTTGCGAAACGATGCTTCTGCTGGTGATGCGAACAAGAAGCCAGACCGCCAGGGGTCACTCGGGCAGGTGACAGTGGTCAGAGCCACAGCGTGAGGCACCAGGACCTGGTCACCGTGAGGCTCACGCTCTCTGGTGGCTCCTGAGTATTTCCCGGAACAGGATGCAGAGAGACAACTGGCCTTTCTGCTGCAGACGTGGTTTCGTCTGGGTCCACGGAAGCTGGTCCCAGGTTCACAGCCCAGCTCACCTCGTCCGTCAGTGAGGGGCCTGCCGCAGCCAGGTGTCCTTGTCCTTCACCCTGGGCCTGGCCCAGGAGAACAGCAAGACGCGGGGAGGAAGCAGTGTGGGAGGAGGGCGCGCAGGCAGACGTCAGAGGAGGGTCCCACGGCCCGAGCAGGGGGACCCGGCCTGGGCACAGGCGGGTGATTCCTTCCCTCCCAGGAAAGTAGGCACCGAGCCCACAGGCAAACCCAGCGGCTCCCCGGTTGTGATTGGCCTGACGAGCCCCAGAAACCAGACCACCAGAGGCCAAATGCTTAGCTGACAGACTCGGATTTCCCCCCCAAACCACGTTCCCCACCAGGGCTCCCCCAGGATCCGGGACTAGGAACCCCCGGGAGAGGCTTGCAGCCTGTCCCCTGGGTTATTCGCTCCCAGGAGTGAGGAGATGAGAAGCTTGTGATCTTCCCATTTACATAAAATCTAGAAAACTGCCCCTAAATTTTCCACGGCTAGATTTCCAAAGCCATCTTTTTTGTAAGTCAAAAATGGAAACCCCCTTGGGGATGAGCAAAGAAGGCTGAAAATTGCTTTGAAGACGTTGCCGCTAGGAAATTGCATCCGAAATGTGCTGTCATTTTTTAGACTGTTCTTGTGGAACCCATAATCTTGCAAAACCGTGAGCCTCCCAGAAATTTTCCACTTGAAATTTCTGTCGAGTTTCTAAAGTCTCTGTGGATTCTAGATGTCAACTACATGTGATTTACATGGCGATTTTTCAAAGTCACGCACCGTGACGGGAAATAACAAAGATGACTAAAATGATGCACAGATATAGAAATAAATTACCTAGAGCCAAAGCATAAGAGACTGTTAAAAACTGAGAACAAACTGAGGGTTGATGGGGGGTGGGAGGGAGGGCGGGGTGGGTGATGGGTATTGAGGAGGGCACCTTTTGGGATGAGCACTGGGTGTTGTATGGAAACCAATTTGACAGTAAATTTCATATATTAAAAAAAAAGAAGAAAGAAAGAAATCACCTAATAAAGCAGGAATTTGCAGTAAAGGTTTTTATTATATGGCCCCAGGCCCATAAAAATAAAAAGAGTTCAATGAAAGGTCAGGGCGCTACCTAGGGTGCTTTATATTTACAGCTACATCAATGTGTTTGTTTTAACCCTTAGATTGTTCTTAGCCATTAAGTTTTAAAATTCTATCAAAGATTAGGGGCGCCTGGGTGGCTCAGTCGGTTGAGCGGCCGACTTCGGCTCAGGTCATGATCTCGCGGTCTGTGAGTTTGAGCCCCGAGTCAGGCTCTGTGCTGACAGCTCAGAGCCCGGAGCCTGCTTCGGATTCTGTGTCTCCCTCTCTCTCCGCCCCTCCCCTGCTCATGCTGTCTCTCTCTCTGTCAAAAATAAATAAACGTTAAGAAAAATTTTTTTTAATTCTATCAAAGATTCGAAGCATTCTCTGAACCCCGGTGGGGAGATTACAAGCTATTCCCTTTGAACACAAGTGACCTGTGCAACTGCACTGATGGGAAGCCTGGCCTGGAGCCACAACGCATCCCTAGATACCTGGATTTTAATCTAAGAGAAAGCATTTATTAGTGATACTGCAACAGAAAATACACTCCCAGATCCAGCAGCCAGGACCACAGGCTTCCCTCTTCCCTTTCCCTTCCTGAGATATTATTATTAAAAAGAAATTCTCCTTCCCCCCTGCTCCCTCTGCAATGCGGCCAATGTACGTTTTTCTGAATTCCGAGCCCCCAGGTCAGCTGTGCAGAACCCCCAGTGGTCTCCTGGGACCCTTTGCTGTGGCGGCACAGTGGACGCTGATAAGAGGCGGGGGATCGGTGGCTTGTCCCAGATTTAATCCACATTTCTCAGGACTATCATTTGATGTGCAAATCTGCACACTTTACAGTGTGGAAACCTGTGTGGAGACAATTATGCCCAAGAGCCAGCACCTTGGATGCTTTCCTGGCATTCAAGAATGAGTTTGCTTCTCTTGCTCATGGAAACGTATGTAAATCTCATGTAGTAATTTCATTTTTCCCTGGTTCTGTGCGAGGCTCTTCTTCCGGAAGAATAGAATCGGCTGCGGTCTCAGAGAGCGTGGGGTGCCTGTCCCTCCCTGGCCCAAGCCCAACCGCCCTGCAGGGACAGGGGGCTGCTTCCCACCGGGCGGGATGCACACAGCCTGCGCCCGTCACCCTCCAAGCATGGGAACAGTCCCAGGGAAGAAATTCAAATGTCAGAGGAGACAGTGGCTAAAATTCGTGGCCCCAGAATTTTAAACTGGCACGAAGTCATCGCTTCGGAACTTGACACGAATCCAGGCACAACTGACAGGCAGACGATTTGATCGGGAGGTCATATCACCTGCTCTGATAGGACCTTTCGTGCAGAAACACCAACGGCTTCACGAATTTCGGGGCCTACAGACGGGTAGGCAAGTTCACCTGACACAAGTTCACTTCACAAAACTCCCCGCAAAAACCGATTAAAAATACAGTAAGAAGAAGGAGTCATTCACAGTGACCCCACAGAGGCTGTGGGGCTGGGGCCAAGGGCCCCGGGCCCCTGAGCGTGTGTCTGGCCATGTGACCCTGCAGGGGTCAACGTCCCTGCCACTCGATCTCCCCCTTAGAGAATCGGCAGGGCCTGAACAGCCTCCTCGGCTCCTGGGCCCCATTTCTTTGCCCCTTTTGCCAACCCTTGTCTCCAGCTTCCCTCTTCCCATCCTCCGACCCCGCCTTGCTCGGCACCCAGGTCAGTCCCACATTCTCAAAACCCCCTTTCACTCAGCTTTCGACCCCCGACTCCTGTGGCCACACCCAGTCTCGCAGGACATGCTGTTGGCTCTAAGACCTCTTCCTACCTCTCCCCCTGGACCAGGCGGTCATGAGCTCGTGTGTGTGACTACAGACATCTCCCCTCCCAGCACGACGGCCAGTGACAGAGTGCGTAGGATGCCGAACAAAGCCAGTCCTTCCATTCCCCCAGCGGCTGCCCTGACCCTACGGCGGTCCCAAAGGCCCCACACAACCTGGTCCCCGTTACCTTCGTGACCTCACCCCAACGCTCTCCCCAGACCCACTGTGCGCCAGTCATGCTGGCCTCCTCGCTGTTTCTCCAGCCTCGAAAGTGCTAGCCCTCTCCTGCCCCACCCCGCGAAATGCTTTCTTGTCCTCACCTCGTCCAGTCTTTATTCAGCAGCGTCTTTGGGAGGCCTGCCCTGAACGCCCTGTCTCCAATTACACCTGCTCTACTCCCCAGCTTTTCTTGCTTTTCTCCGCCATCACAAACACAATCTCACTGCCCTGGGGCCATGTTCATGCGGGGAGCCTCCTCCTTACCCCTTCGGGCCCCTCTCCTTCCAGAAGTCCCACCTCCGAACACATCCCTTGTGTGCCTGACCCCGGCTCCCCGTCCGCTTTAATCTGACCTCCAGTTGGCGGTTTTGGGGAAACTGGGTCGCTATGCGAAGAGAGGCAAAGACAGCATCCTGGTACCCCTGTGGGCACCGATGGAGCCCGGGGAGATTAGGAGCCACGACTGGAAAATTAAGCTATAACGTTCATAGAAGATATAGGAGTGTACTTCTGCGTAAGAGGAGTAGATTTGTGTGACTCAAGAATGAAGAAATTTGTTTAGACGAAAAAATTCCCAGAGCTCAAACCATAAGGCGGGGGGAAAAAAAATGTAGATGTGATCATATCGGTTTTACACTCTTTTTTTTTTCACTGAAGGGCAAGATTAATTACCGTACAGTAGCTATCTTCAGAATGGCATTTACGGGGGCGTCCGGGTGACTCAGTCAGTTGAGCGTCCGACTTCGGCCCAGGTCATGATCTTGCAGTCTGTGAGTTCGAGCCCCGGGTCGGGCTCTGTGCTGACAGCTCGGAGCCTGGAGCCTGCTTCCGATTCTGTGTCTCCCTCTCTCTCTGCCCCTCCCCCGCTCATGCTCTGTCTCTCTCTGTCTCAAAAAAAATAAATAAATGTTTAAAAAAATTTTTTTAAAAGAACGGCATTTATGATTTTTTACATCATCAAGGGACCAACAGAAGGAATAAGTAAGGACAGCCTATGAATCCAAAGAAAAAGATGAGAATTCAAATACAGAAATGGGCAGAGAATGAGGACCGGTGACGCTCAGAAGAGAAAGCCCAAGCAGACACCGAGCCTGTGAAGAAAGAGTTAAAATGGTTATTAGTCGGACGGGTCCAAACCGAGGCGGCAACAAGACACCGGCGGGCACATGCCAGATTGGCAAAGTCAGAATGCCGGGCAGCACCAAGGGCAGAGGAAATGTGGGGCCCAGGACTTCACACCCGGCAGTGGGGTGTAGACGGGCACAGCCCGGCTGGACGGCGTCCTGGCCATGTTTATGTTCATTCAGACTAAAAACACTCAGAGCCACGACTCAAGAAACCTCACTCCTAAGTGCACATCCAGGCACACAGGTCGATAAAGAGGCACATGCGAGGACGCTCACCGTGACTTTGTGGCACCAGAGGTCACCAACGTACACAGTAATGACACAGCGCACAAAGTGTCCACACGGCGTCACGCCAGCTGAGACCACTGAAAACAGCGCCCGTCTAAAAGGACCCCTCTTCCCGGGCTAGCTGGCCACAGCAGGCACCTGAGAGCGGCCCAGCGGCTCAGCAAGTTTCAGACGGATCTGCTTCCTTGGGGCCAAGGCTCTGACGGCTCAGTCAGGAAGACGACGAGGTCCTGCAGACCCACGCAGGAATCCAGGCACATGTGATGCCCCGGGAGAGGGACAAACTGGCGTCACCGGGACAAGTTTCCATGTTCGGGAATCTCCGGCATATGCTAAACCAGGCGTGGTTAAACATACCAACACACAAAACGTGGTCAGTTGATGAAAATGTCAGCACCAGAGGTGTGCAGAAACCTAGCCTTGTAGTTCCCCTGGGGACAGAGGGTCAGTATTTGCTAATCCAGCATTCGCAGAAACTTTCTAGAACATAACTCCCTCGGGGCACCTGGGTGGCTCAGTCGGGTGAGCGTCCGACTCCTGATTTCGGCTCAGGTCACCATCCCAGGGTCTTTGGATTGAGCACAGATGTCAGGGTCTGGGCTGAGCACGAAGCCTGCTTAGTATTCTCTGCCTCTGTGTCTGCCTCTCTCCCTCTGCTTCTCTTCCCTGCTCATGCACTCTCTCTCTCTCTCTCTCTCTCTCTCTCTCTCTCTCTCTCCCTGTCTCGAAAAAAAAAAAAAAAAAAAAGAACATAACTGTCTCAAATATCAAGAACTGACTGTGCCTCTCGAGAGGATGGCCTCTCGTTTGGAAACTCAGCCACAGCCCAGCACACGTGGTTCGGGGAAATCCTCTGTCAGTTTCATACAGACTTCCAAATACGCCTAAACTTGGCTGTGAAGTAAGCGAATCGCCCCGAAACGGCACAGCGTGAACATGAGCCCTGGGGGTATTAGCTCTGTGGAGGACACCTCACACCGTGGGCATCACGACGACACAGAGGACGTGGACCGAGGGAGGCAAAGTCACCATGACCGGTGTTCGGTGGCTCCGTACGCGCCAGGGGCCACGGCGAGGGGGCAGCGCTCCTGTCCTCCACTCCATCTTCCCTACGTCACTTCTGACGATGAGCCTCACCACTTGTGTGAAGAGGCAAGAAGGGCCTCCTGGCCCATCCTGCGCGCCCACCACACCATGGCCGGTGGGGCCAGCCTCACACTCCCTGCCCCCGGGGAGCCATCACCCCGTTTGGTCTCCGTGCCTATAAATACGCCTGCCCAGTGGGCAGAGGAGGCTCACGCTGGTGAAGGAAGGAAGCTTCCCTAGTGCAGCGGCTCCCAGACACGGTATGATCACCCGCGTCCATAAAGTCATTGTTCTTATCGTTCGCGGAAAGACGCGGCTGTGGAAATGTCCTGATGCTTCGTATCCTACTTGCATTCCAGAGGTCCTGAAGGGGAGGTAGTGCGTACAGCCAACGTCCAGGGTCTGTGTTGAGAAGCAGGCCCTCTGTGAATGCCTCCAAATCCAAAACCGAAAACCACAGCACTTGACTCATCCTGGGGAACATTTCCATGAGCCTTTGACCCCTTAAAAGCACAACAGCCTTAGCATGCTAGAAGCAACATTCACTCGTTTTTTTTAAGCTGCCTATGCAAGATTCTTTTTAATCCTTTGATAAAACCAAGGCACCCCTGACCTTTTAAAGTCTAAAGCGGCATTTTTGCAAGCGTGAGCCCCGTCTGGTTTCTGCCTCAGCTCCGTGGTCAAGGAACGAAAAGTCCTAGTTAATCACATGTTCCTCTTCATCAAATTACCATATATGTTTCTGAAATAATAGCCCTCAGAAAGTGAGATTTGCTCAACAAGAAAATGACATAGAACGTACTGGATCTTTCTCTAGCGATTCCAAAGTCCGTGGTGCGTATTTCAGGGTCTCATTCTGGATGTTAATTACAAAGCTGAACAATGGTTGCCGGCTGGGTGCTGAGCTCTGGGGAGGAACCTCTTATACAAACGCTGTGGTCATCTCGTCTTGGGAGACGGGGGAAGAAGGCAGTGTCAGGGCCCCCCGGATGCTTGCAGCCCTCCCCCACCCGCTCTGCCCCCCCCCCCCCCAATTCCCAGCGGAAACGTCACTTCCTCAGAGAGGCTTCCCCGGTCCGCAGGGTGGACAGGTGTCCAGAGGGGTGGCGGCCCCGCCTTTGCCCTCCTCACATTCCACACAGTGGCCCCTCCACCTGCGTGGCCCTCCTGCCCCACCCGGCTGTAAATAGATGGCCTGCTTCTAGCACCTGCTCAGGCAGGTCTGGGGCCCTGTGCCTGCACCTTCACACCTAGTTTCATGAATAAGGTTAAGCTAAAAACGTAAAAGACCTTAAAAGACCCCACTCATCTGCATGTGTTCAAGCCTTATAACAAGCAGATCAGTTTCACACCTTCTCGTGCTTTCCATCTTTGCGCTTCGCCACCAGCTCAAGCCAGATACGCCAGGGAGCTTCGCCACCAGCTCAAGCCAGATACGCCAGGGAGCACTGGATGAGTCATAGGCTCAACGATCCCATTCAAAACTGAAGAGCACCCAGACAAGGAGCAATTCCTACAAAACTCAGAAAACGCCCTCCCTAACCGAACATAACTTTAAGACCATCCCGAGCAGAAACGGTCCTGCGGATTGTATTTTCAAATAACTCACACTAAATCGTGGGGCCCTCGGCACCTCCATGTTCTCTCAGCTCTGTCTGTGGGGAAGCGGTGGGGGTGGAGGGGAAGGCCCCACAGCAGGAACGAGAGATCAGACCTCCTCCCCAGCTCACGCTCCTTCTGGCCAAACCGTGGGTCGCTCCCTCACGACGGGCTTCCTAGAATCAGCTTTGCCTGTACAGTACTCTGCTCAAACTCGAGATTTGACCGTGTTGGACTCTAACAAAACTGAAGGGAATTCATTCTATATTTATCTGTGCTCCAAGTTCATTTAGAACATACCGGATTCGATTCTTAGAGCTGCCGTAACCACGTCCCACAGACCCGGCAGCTTCACACAACAGAAATTCTCGTCTCACAGCCTTCCAGGAGAGAAGTTCAAAATCAAGCTGTTGGCAGGGCTGTGCTCCCTCTCAAACCCGTAGGGGAGAATCCTTCCTGCCTCTTCCAGCCCCTGGTGTCACTGGCCATCTGATCACCCCAGCCCCTGCCTCCCCCACCCATGCTGTCTCCCTCGCCCACACTTCTCCCCTCCCCATGAGGGCTCAGCCACATTTGATTAAGGCCTGCACTGATGACCTCCTCTCAACCCGTTTATATCTGTAAAGTCTCTATTTCCAAATAGGGTCACAGTCCTAGGTCTGCAACATGCCCTGTGGGAGAGCACGACCTCCCGCAACACAGAACCCATAACGCCATATGGCAACACTGCTTTCACAGTAAAGAAAACTCTTTGGGTGCTACTCGTTTTTATTTAAAGGAAATATATTGACATGATAATGTAATTTTTTTTAACGTTTATTTTTGAGAGAGACAGAGACAGAGCATGAGCAGGGGAGGGGCAGAGAAAGAAGGAGACACAGCATCCGAAGCAGGCTCCAGGCTCCCAGCTGTGAGCACGGGGCCCAACACGGGGCTCAAACCCTCAACTGCAAGATCATGACTGGAGCTGAAGTCGGACGCTCAACCGACTGAGCCCCCCAGGCGCCCCAAAATGCTAATGAAATTCAGAGCACATTACGGAGTAATACCATGGAAGAGAGACCAGACTTTCCCGTCGCCTTCCTCCGGTATATTTACATCAGATGTCTAGGTCAGACCGTCTTGTACTCAAAGCTAAACAGTGCCTGCTGCCTTGTACTCCATCTGGCACATGGCAGACAGTCAATAAGTGTTTTTAAATTGGATGATTGTTGATCAACCCCATGCTACCGGTGTACATATGGCTTGCAATAAACAACTTAAAATATATTTAATGCTCTTCAAAAATGTGTTGTTTTACGCCTAATTTTTTTTTGCACAGGATCATCTTACTGAGACAGCATATTATGGTATGGGTTTTTTTTTTTTAATGTTTATTTATTTTTGAGAGAGAGGGCAAGCAGTGGAGGGGCAGAGAGGGAGGGAGACACAGAATCGGAAGCAGGCTCCAGGCTCCGAGCTGTCAGCACAGAGCCCAATGTGGGGCTCAAACTCATGAACTGCAAGATCATGACCTGAGCCAAAATCGGACGCCTAACCGACTGAGCCACCCAGGTGCCCCAAATACATTGTGTTATTTTCAAAGACTGTCTGGGGGTGCCTGGGTGGCTCAGTCGGTTAGGCGTCCGACTCTTGGTTTCGGCTGAGGTCATGATCTCACGGTTCGTGAGTTCGAGCCCCACATCGGGCTCTGCACTAAAGTGCGGGGCCTGCTTGGGATTCGCTCTCTCCCCCTCGGTCTCCGCCCCTCCCCAGCTTGCACAGCACACACACTCTCTCTCAAAATAAGTAAATAATTTTTTTTAAAAAGACAGTCTGTAAAACCAGCTATAATCAAAAATACTTTTTAAATGTTGGCTATATTAATCAGTAAAGAACCAAGAGACAATAATTTAAAAATGTAATCTAAAAATCACATGAGCTCTTTCATTTTAAGGTGAGGTAGAGCAAAGACAAATATCTTTCTTTTAAACTGCTCATTATTATTCACCAAAGCTAAAGGAAAATATCTTGGCAATGTGTGCTAATGTTCTCTCACGAATCCTCTCAAGCTAGAAATATGTTACCCTAGCATTTAAGAGATGGTGTTCTGTGGTACGACAAAGGAGAGAGACACTCCAAGGCATGAACTAGGTCATGTGCGTGATTAAAGAAATGGGTTAAAAATCACATGAAACATGGGGCGCCTGGGTGGCTCAGTTGGTTAAGTGTCCAGGTCATGATCTTCTAGTTCACAGGTTTGAGCCCCACGTCAGGCTCTGTGCTAATGGCTCAGAGCCTGGAGCCTGCTTAGTGGACTCTGTGTCTCCTTTTCTCTCTACCCCTCCCTGCTCTATTCCCTCTCTCTGTCTCTCTCTCTCTCTCTCTCAAAAATAAATAAAACATTTTAAAAAATCACATGAAACATGAATTTAAAGAGTATTCCGCAGTCACCATTCCTTATAGTCTAGAAGAATGTTCACGCCTTTCATTTCCCCTCTGACTGATGTGGGGGCCTAAGCGTGACCTGTGGGGTGTGCAGGGGTGTGGCAGAGCTGGCCCTTGAAGGAGCCGGGCCCCGCTCACTGCATGGGAAGGCTGCCCACAAATATTCCACTAGATGTGATATAGGAAGCGATAAACATTTATTTCTTCAAACTACTGAGCTACCGGGATAGTTTTTCATAGATTTTAGCCCATGCTGATTTATCTTTGCTAATATACAGTAAAACCCTTATGATTCAAATAGTCTTGAAACCTAAATCCAAACTCATGCACTCTACCAAAACTGTATCCTACAGCCTGTAACTTTAGGTTTAGAGATACCAATTAATTTAGGAAACAGTCCAGGGCACAAAAGAAATTCTCACTGAGAGCGGCCACGGGCTTGGATGTTCCACCCACCTCTTTCCCCTCATTCAGCCAAGTCAGCCAATGGGCATTTCAGGAGGGCACTGTGGGCCTGGGATATATCCACGGCAACAGAATTGGAGAGGAAGAGACAATATAAAAGAGAAATTCAAGAGCACTTCTGATTGAGTATGTAGGGAATGACCACATAACTTTCTGCCTGCGTGAGGAGAATTTCAGTACCATGGACAGAGGTTTCGCAGTCGTCAGTTTTTCATCTGTACAAACTCCTTCCACAAATAAAAGGAGTGAGTTCACACAAAAGTGTCGCTCATATAGGGTAGTAGCTGAACCACATTTCTATGCAGCAGCACCAACCCCCTAAGAGCACTTTCAGGAACTTAAAAAAAAAAAAATTGTGTTGCTATTTATGCCTCTTCTGAATATGGATGGTAGATGATGAAAAGGCTATCGCTGAGATTTTTAAAATAAGGTAAGAATACTTCTAGAACAGAGCAGAATCTTGCCTCGTTCTCCAAAACACTGCCCTCATAACCACACACACCACATCATAAGATTCTTGGAGGGTCTGTGTTTTTCTTAGCACCCACATGGTGTGTACTTAAAAAAGTATTGAATTGGACTGAATAGGAAGATGATGATAATGCCTTCCTCAATACTAAATGATAGGTGGATATAAAGGGACCCAGTCTTATTACAAAATTGAAAGCAGAACTCCTTGTGTTACTCCATGGGAAGTATTCAAAATTAAAGTCAAAATATCTCAGGAGGTTTACCAAATGGTCAGGAGGGGAAAGACACAAACTTTTAAATGTGCCCTCCTAAGACATGAATGGTGTAAGGAAAGAGAAAAAAAAAACCCACAAGGCACTGCTCTGCAGAGCGGCAATCTGCTGACAAATACCTAGATTGAACACAGAACAGAATCGCCAGGAATCTACACCCAAGACACAAATACACAGACTCCCCCAG
Organism: Neofelis nebulosa; assembly: GCF_028018385.1. Lineage (NCBI taxonomy): Eukaryota > Metazoa > Chordata > Mammalia > Carnivora > Felidae > Neofelis > Neofelis nebulosa. The sequence continues at coordinate 153,325,337 of NC_080787.1, forward strand.
ACTGAGAGGTCGTGACCCAAAACCATGATTCCAGTGCAGAAGGAAGATTCTTACCTTGTACAAAAACTGACTGAGAAAATAGCATGGCACTCTCTCCTAAAACTGAACATTCATAATACACGTGTCACCAGTTCCATCTCGGCGGGGGGGGACACATATACTGTACCACGTGTACAAGCATGTGCACGTATGTATGTATATACATAACCATAGACGCATCACCATATCCAGGAGAAACCCCTGCGCACATACTCCAGGCGAGGTGCAGGAGGATGTTTCTAGAAAACAAATACATGAATAAATCAGCCAAGGAGAGCACCATGTGCAGTAACGATGAGCCATCGGTGATCTCAACCAAAATCAACACGGCACTACTGCGGCTCCCTGCCTCACGGCCACTGAGGTCGAACAGCCCGCTTTGCAGGGTGACCCATACCAGCCCGTGCTCTGCCCAGCCTGGGAGTCGTGTCCTAGGTCAGCAGGAAGAGCTTGGGATTTTTCACTTTATAAGGTGCTCCAGGGACACATTTTCCAATGGAGTTGAAACGAAATTGAATATTTAATCGGGTTGCGTGTCAAATCTTGCCTTGCGTGTAGATGCAGGTGCCTGTGTGTACTTGAACCTGTCACATTAAGACAGTTAAAAGCCAAAGCACCACGCACTAGGGTCATATGCCACCCGGTCCCTGCAACCCTGCTGACCACTGCCTCACACCCCAGGGGGCTGTAGCACTTCTCAGGCTGTGAGCTTCCCTCCCTGGGTGGCCTTCACCAGGAAGTGAACATCATTCAGTCTCCCCACCCCCACACGGCTATGTTTCGGGTGCTGTTTTCCCACAAATGAATAAAAAGAGACTTTCAAATCCTTTCAAGAACTTCAGGTGACTCGGTGGTCAGGAACCCATTTCCAAGTGAGAACAGTGACAGGCTCTCCAAATGAGTGGAGAAGGCATAGGGGTTCCGGGTAGGACGACAGGAAAGAGAGTGTGCACCTGCCGGCCAGTGGGGAAGCAGGGAGAGAACAGACGGGGCCACTCTTCTGTGCAGCCAGGGACAGCTGTGTCCAGGGAGCTGGGCCTTCACAGGAGCCACCGTCTCTAACAGGAAGTAACTCGGAACTCTGGTTTTTAGATAATGCCACGAACAGACTAGGCTGGGCTTCGCCATGGGGTGTGGGGGGAGAGGAATCTGGACACCGCAAATGAGATCTCCCAGTGGGGATGACCAGTCCCTGTCGTGACCATCACCTGATTGTCCTGCCTTTCTCATCAATAATCTTGAGTGGAAAATAAAGAAAATGCGATGAAATTAACCCAAAAGAATGAATCAAGACAAATACAACAATGAGTCATTAAATAACACTTAGGACATAAATAGATGGTTCTTTTGACAAATTTTCGAGGTTGCTGGGTATTTTAAGTTTCACTGAGGAAAACATGTAAATTTTATTAACTGGCTGGAATAACTGGAGCATAGAAAACATTTTTCCTGTTTTCTCTTCCTCCTCCAAGTCAACTCTGAGTTAATATACAGTTTATATTTATAATTGAAAAGCTGATATAGGGGTACCTGGGTGGCTCAGTCGGTTGAGCGTCCGACTTCAGCCCAGGTCACGATGTCTCGGTCCGTGAGTTCAAGCCCCGCATCGGGCTCTGTGCTGACAGCTCGGAGCCCGGAGCCTGTTTCGGATTCTGTGTCTCCCTCTCTCTGACCCTCCCCTGTTCATGCTCTGTCTCTCTCTGTCTCAAAAATAAATAAACATTAAAAAAAATTTTTTAAAAAAAAAGAAAAAGAAAAGCTGATATAAAGTCTTCCATGTGTTCTGAGAAATGCAGGGACGCATGAGGACTTCTTCCACGTCTTCATTATGTTTGAAATGTTACATCCCATGGTATGTGATGACCCCAGAGAGCGGCTGTGTCCAGACCCTACTGTGTCCCGAGCACCGTGCTAACACCACAGGGACACTGAGCCCTCGTCCTTGGAAGAAAGATCAAGGATTTAAGCCACACGCAAAAGGAAGAAGTTGGAGCCTTACTTTGCACCATGTGCAAAAACTGGCTTGAAACAGATCAAAGGCTTAAACAGAAAACCTAAAAGTACAGAACCCTTGGAAGAAAACGAGGAAAAGCCTCATGACGTTAGATTTGGCAATGATTTCTTAGGTACGATGCCAAAAGAACAGAAACAAAGAAAAATACGTATAACAGACTAAATAAAAATTGGAAACTTATGAGGACCAAAGGCCACAATCAACAGAGTGAAAAGGCAACCACCAGAAGGGAGAAAAATCTTGGCAAATCCCACATCAGATAAGAGGTTAACATCCAGAATGTTTAAGGAACTCCTGCAACTCCAAACAGCAAAAATAATCCAACTAAAAATGGGCAAAAGGCCTGCACGGACATTTTTCCAAAAAAGATATCCGAATGGTCGACGAACACATGAAAAGATGCTCAACATCACCAACCATTACAGAAATGCAAATCAAACCCCTTGAGATACCACTTCACACCCAGTAGGAAAGCTACAAACAAACAAACAGAAAATAACAAGGATGTGGAAAATTGAAACACTTGTGCATATAAAATGGGGCGGCTGCTGTGGAGATTCCTCAAAAACTTCAACAGAATTCCCACGTGGCCCAGCAATTCTACTTTTGGGTACATACACATAAAAAAGTGAAAGCAGAAATTCAAACAAGTATTTGCACACTCGTGTTCAAAGAAGCATGATTCACAACAGCCGAAAGATGTAAGCAACCCAAGTGCGCACCAGCAGATTAACAGCTAAACAAAATGTGGTTTATACACACAACGGAGTATTATTCAGCCTTCGAAAGGAAGGAAAGTCTCACACACACACCATGACGTGAACGGACCTTGAGAACATTATGCTCAGTGAAATAAGCCGGTCACGCAAAGTCAAATCTTGTACGCTCCCATTAACAGAAGGCACCTAGACTAGTCAAGATCAAAGACTGGTAAGCGTTCTTTAGGGCACACCCCCTCTTTCCCCTTTGCCTGGCTATGATCGTCCTCACCTTCCCTGTACCTGGTCACAAAAGCAAAAGGCGACAGAGAGAAATTCCAAACTAAGTACGAAACTACAGCAGGAAGTATTTCAAGCAAACTATATTCTACCACCTCTCCATACATTTATATGCACAATCTCATAATTACATACCAAGAATAGGTAGATAAATGAAGATGGATGGATAGAAAGCATGATTGATAAATAAGTAGATAACAGGTAGATGATGATGATGATGGATAGACAGAATGATTGATAGATAACAGGCACATGATGATAGATAGATAGATAGATACATAGAATGATTGATAAAGAGATAACAAGTAGATGATAACATGATGATAGGTAGATGGAGTGACTGATTGATAAACAACAGGTAACAGGTAGATGATAGGTAGATAGATAATAGATAACAGATGATGATGAATAGATATTTACATAAGTCTAAATGAAAATCATGAATCATATATCATAATTTCTAAATACACACTTATTACTTTCAAGCACACATAATTAAAGGAACTGAAAGCTGGAAAAGCACTGTTGAGCCAAAGCTTTGTCCGCGATGCCTTCAAGAGCAGAATTTATTCATAATGCCCACATTAAAAAATGTCTCCTTGTAAACAGATCTTGCCAATGTATTTGAAAACAGCTTGCTCTTTTACGTAAGACGGTTTAATTCGCCTCATTAAGATACTTAGTTTGCTTCCAGGACAATGCAAGCCACCCTGGCAGTGAACATTTACTGAGTGCTCGCCATGTGCAGGCAGCTCGCCAAGCTCTTGCACGGGATTTCCTCACTGAATCCTCACAGCCACGAGGACAACACAAATCTTAGTTGCACTCACAGATGATGAGCCTGAGCACAGAGGCCACAGAGCTATGAAGGTGTAAACATTCCCACGGGAACACAGGATTTTCAGGGCAGTGAGATGAAACGGACAGATGTCATTGTATGCTGTCCAGACAACGCCACAAGTGAGCCCTCATGTGAACCAGGGGCTTTGGGTGACTGTGACATGTCAGTGTAGGTCCATCAGTTGTAACAAACATACCGCTCTGGTGGGGGACAGCGGTAGTGAGGGAGGTGGGGGGGGGGTGGGCAGGGAGTATTTGGTAAATCTCTGTACTTTCTGCTGAATTTTCTGCAATCCTAAAACTGCCCTAAAAAATAAAAGGGAAAAAAAATCTGCTGGGATTTCAGTTGGCATTGCCTTGAATTGCCAAATCAGTTTGGAAAATGAACACCTTAATAATATTGATTCTTCTTATCCATGAATATAGTATACCTCTTTATTAATTTGAGTCTCCTTTAATCTTTCATCAGTTTTTTTTTTTCCAGCAGTGTGTTATGTAGTTTTCCGTATACAAACCTCGCACAGATTTTGTTAGATGTATCCCTATGTATTACAGTCTTTGGATGCTTCTGAATATAACTTTAATTTCAATTTTCAATTCTTATTGGTAGTATATAGAAATACAGGGGGGCAGACTGTCTCACAGCAGCTAGCTTTTAGCTGCTACCTCTGCCCCACAGACAGGGTCCCCCAGGGTCCCGAGCATTGGAGGGAAGCATGGGGCTCCTCCCAGTGGCTTAGGCCTTTGCATCATTCGAGAGAAGTGCTAGAAGCTGGGTGGGGTCCCCCTCAAGTCACGCCCTGTCCCCAATCTTTCTCACACACTTCCAGCGAAGGCGTGCGGGGAGGAGACGCACAGGAGTGTGGGCTCCCCTGTGCCTCAGGTCCCAAGATTCTAAAGCTGGTGCAGAAGCCTACATTCAGCTGTTGTGTTTTTCCCCATTTCCATGGTGGCTGTGTCTGCCACCTATTCTTCAACACAGCTGAAATAGATCATGTCCCAGCCCTCCTTGAAGGAGCTTGTCATCCTCGAGGATAAAGCTCTCTGGGTGCCTTGCCCTCTGATGGATTCAGGAAACTCATGACTTTGTAGATCACCTGGCTTTTTCTCATTCTTGAGAACATTTTCTCTATGACTTTCTGCATCCTAAGCAGAACCAGAGCATCAAAGTCTGTTGCTGATGTTGTCTGTTTACTTGCTTTCTTTTAACCAATAATTTATCCGTGTATTTTTCCCTTCAGGAGTAAATAAAGTTTTCACATGAGAAATGACAATCAAGAAGATCTGTCCTAAGTCACAATTAGCAGAAGGCCTCTTTTGAACTCCTGCTTTCAAGGCACACACAAGTTACACTGACTCTGTTCACGATCAAGTTACTCATCGGCCAAGGCTCTAGGTCACAAACCCCCAATCCCTGAATGGCAAACTAGGAGTGTCTGAGTCATGGACTGAGTACCTCGGTCTTTAAAAGCTTTGGACGAGGAGGTCAGCAGCTAATGCTCCTTGTTAAAATTAACAGATAGAAATCAATGCCCTGTCCACCAGAAGTACAATTGAACTGTAATTGATTTTTTTCAAGGAAGTAAAATAACATGGACAGAAGGGTAGGTAGCTCTTAACTTATAAAGTGAGGTGTTTTCGGGGCGCCTGGGTGGCTCAGTCGGTTAAGCGTCTAGCTTTGGGTCAGGTCACGATCTCACAGTTTGTGGGTTCAAGCCCTGTGTTGGGCTCTGTGCTGACAGCTCAGAGCCTGGAGCCTGCTTCAGATTCTGTGTCTCCCCCTCTCTCTCTGCCCCTGTTTGTACTGTCTGTCTCTCTCTCTCAAAAATAAAAAAAAAATATTTTAAAAAAATAAAAAATAAAGTGAGGTGTTTTTGAGCTTCCTAATCTGACGGTTTGGGGAAGGCAGAACGGAAGCACCAACCTGTCGGTCATAACAGGCACTGTGCTTACGTAGGAAAATGTTACATTTGAGGGAAAGAAATGAAACGTTAAGCAGTAAAATGTATAATTCCTATACTTTGCCGAAAATACTTTAGCAAAAAACATTAACAAAAAATAATCTACAAAAATATTACCTATGCCACACTCAAAATCTTCCAATTATCCCAAGAAATATGTTTTACAGTTGGTTTCTTCAAATCAGGACCCAGCCTAGAAGCATATATTACATTTTATTATATTTTATTGGGTCTCCTTTGTCTCTGGAATATGCAACTGCCCTTCCCTGTCTTTTGCTCCAGGCTCGGCAAGAGAGCAGACAGCCGTCCCACAGACACGATCGCTGTGAATAACGGCACACAGAGGCCTCCACACAGTGAGCCCCAGAGCAGGTGAATGGGTTACCTTCCATGTTGTAGGGTCTTGAGCTGGGGAAAGGATCCTGGATAAAAGGATGGGTTTGCTGTCATCAAAGGGTCCTTATGAGACGGAGGCAGGAGGGTCAGAGTCCAAGAGCAGACGTAAGGGTGCAAGCAGAGGGTGGGCTGAAGCTACTGCTGTGGCGGGTGGTGAGCCAAGAAATTCGGACATCACTAGAGGCTGGAAAAAGCAAGGATGGGGATTCCAGAATGGAACACAGCCTGCCAACAAGGACACCCTGACCTCCAAACTCGAAGACAAGTCTTTGCTGCTTCGAACCACAACCTGTGTGGTCATCCTTGACCACAGCGATCACAGACTAGAACAACCATCGCTCGGGCCCCCTGAGAGCTAAACCGTGGTGCTCCTTACCTGGTTTCTTCCTTTGTGTTTTCCCTTCTCACTTGGTAGCTGTGTTTACAGTAACTTTCTGCATTGTTCTTACATTGTTCTCACGAACTTATCACCGTATGCCTCCCACTGTGGACCTTCAATTCTTCTAACAAAATCCCCGAAGCCAAGGGACGCGTCATTCATCACCACGTCTTCTAAATTGCCCTTTTCAGGTCAGAAGCGGAAAATATTTCTTAGGTAAGTGAATAGATATTTACTATTCATATAGCAACTTTTAAGGAAGGTAAAGGAGAGTGGAGTGAGGAAACCATGCCATATCTCGTGGTTATTATTTTCTTTTTTCTTTCTTTTGTTTAATGTTTATTTTTGAGAGAGACAGAGTGCAAGCAGGGGAGGGGCAGAGAGAGAGGAAAATACAGAATCCGAAGCGGGCTCCAGGCTTGGAGCTGTCGGCACAGAGCCCGATGCGGGGCTCAAACCCATGAGCCGTGAGATCGCGACCTGAGCCGGAGTCGGATGCTTAACCGACTGAGCTACCCCAGTGCCCCTAGTTACATTATGATTTTCTACATGTCCAACTAAATTCACTTGCTTCTTGCCTCATAATGGAGACTTCTGGATAGTTCAGTTTACCAATTTAAAACCAGATGCCATCCCAGGTAATCACAAGGGTCCACCTAAGAGAGAGGCAGAAGGACCAGGGTCAGAGGGGGTTGGAAGGGCCAAAGGGGAAGTCAGAGCAGAGACAAGGCGCCATGCTGTCAGCTGTGAAGACAGAGGCTGGTCAGCAGCCCAGGACACGGACAGGGTCCGCAGCAGGAAGAGACTAGAAAGCAGGCTCTCCCCTGCAGTTTCCATAAGGGACACAAGGCCTGCCGACACCTGATCTGACCCCAGTGAAAATGACTGTGGGGCCAGCTCTCCAGAACCAGAAGATCGTAAGCTCGTGTCGTTTAGAAATAGTAACAATGAGGGCCACCTGGGCAGTTCAGTCAGGTAAGCGTCCGTCTTTGGCTCATGTCATGATCTCGCGGTTTATAGGTTCAATCCCCGCGTCGGGCTCTGTGCTGACAGCTTAGAGCCTGGAGCCTGCTTCGGATTCTGTGTCTCCCTCTCTCTCTGCCCCCTCCCCCGTTCATACTCTCTCTCTCTCTCTCTCTCTCTCTCTCTCTCTCTCTCTCTCCATCTCTCTCTCTCTCTCAAAAATGAATAAACCTTAAAAAACTAGTAATCGTGAAAATAGAAAAAGACAAATATCTACCTTCCAAATAGATCATGAGTTGAACTATTGAATAAAATTTGTATTATCCACATATATAGCAAAATATTTCTGACAGCAGTAACTATAGATACTAGCAACAACAAAAATCGATGACATAATGCCAGTTGCTTGGAGAAAAAACGGATTTGGACGTCAACGGCAGTGTTCTCAAAGACGGCCCAGCTACTCCTTTCCTAACTCTGAGCATCATGCCCCTGTTCTTAGGGTTCCCTGTTGCTGAGACTCAAGGTGTGACCCCCAGACCAGAAGCAGCACACCCCTGGGAGAAAGGCTGATTAGAAATGCTGAGTCTCAGGCCCACTGATACAGACTGGACCAGGTCTGAGGCTTTATCAAAATCCCTGGTGGCTGTCGAGCACGGCCAAGAGCGAGTGTGCACGTTGGGGGGGGTGGGCTGCCTTCTTCCCTCTCTGCCTTCCTGTAGGACTGAGCATAGCCGGGCCTCCCCAGGGGCCTCTGTGGTGCAGCCCTGACCGAAAAGACACAGAAAGCGTGGGCAGCACGGCCTATGCCCGGGCTGCGCAAATGGTGGGGTTTGCACTTGATTTCTAAATGCGCCATGACACCTGCTAACACAAAGGTACACGAGTCCCAGGTCCTCACTTCCCACCAGCAGCGCTCGTGATGCATACTACCAAACGTGTTCTGGTTTCCGTAGTGACCACACTGACTTTTCATAAACACACCAGGGGGCTGCTTTCTGAGCACGGGCGTCACTAATCACGAATGATCAACTGCAAGGTCTCACCTTGTTTAAAAAGAAAGCTGGGGTGCCTGGGTGGCTCAGTCGGTTAAGCATCAGACTCTTGACCCTGGCTCAGGGCATGATCTCCGGGTTTGTGAGTTCGAGCCCTATGGTCGGGCTCTGCCCTGACAGCATGGAGCCTGCTTAGGATTCTCTCGCTCTCCCTCGGTCCCTCTCCTACTTCCCTCTCAAAATAAACTTTAAAAAAGAAAGAAAGAAAAGGAAAAAGAAAGCTGAACATTCCCACTCCGCGCTGTGCTGTTAATGAAGTCTGGAAGCCCAAGCAGGTGACACGGGCTTCTGGTCATCGAGGCCGCCCTGCTCCTGGAAGGCAGCGGCCGTGGGGTTGATGGTTAACAGCCACCAGAGGCGGAAGATGGGCCAGTCGGGTGTCAGGAAGTGGCGGAAGGTGGGGTTTCCTCGGGTTATACGGGGGGGTGGGGGGGGGGGGACCCAAGAACGGAGCCTAATTGCAGAGCAAGACAACATAACAATCAAAAAGCTCTGAGCCTGTGGTGTTTAGACGTGCGCAGTGTAGACAGCACTGGCAACAGGGCTGGGTGGCACCAGGCCCCCCACCGGGCACACCGCGGTCAAGTCAGGGGAGGGCCCAGCACAGGGGCCTCCGGCTGAGGAAAGGCGAGTTCCCGCAGCAGACCATGACTCGTATTCTCTCAGGTGACACAGTGTGAGCGTCATACCCCACGGCCACTCTCTAAGAGGGACCAGGACCAACAAAGGTAGGGGTTGTGCAGACAGAAGACGGGTGCCTGAGGCAAAATCACCCCAAAAGTGTTCCCTCATCCCACACTAGGCACCCCCGCCCCCACCACCGGGAGTTCGTGGCCACCCAAAGCCAGGGGGAGCCCCACACACTGCCCAGCTGGCGTGGGAGAAGAGACTGCCACAAAACTAGTCGGCGAACACCCGTGGGTTTTAGTTCACGACCTAAAAAGCAGGTCTGCACGAAGACTCTGAGACCGGACCCGTCAAGCCAAGAAAACGAGTTTCCCAAGCATCATATTTACTACGGGTTACACTATGCCCTCGAAAGAGATGCTGAAATCACAAACCACAGGATGCCAGAACGGAGCCTTATCTGGAAAGAGGGTCGTTGCAGATGTGATTAGTGAGGACGGAAGTCATCGAGTTGGGTGGCTCTCATGCAGTATGACTGACGTCCCTGTAAGAGGACAGCCACGGGACAACGGAGGCAGGGACCAGGTGCGTGCGTGCGAGCCCAGGGACACGGAGACGGCAGGCAACCCCGGGCCTGGGGGGAGCCTGGAGCTGGCTGTCCTCGCAGCCGCAGAAGGAAGGAACCCCTGGTATTCCACATCCGCCACCATCCGGCCTCCAGAACCGCAGGTGTGAATGTCTGCAGTTCGAGCCCCGGTGTGTGGACGGGAGCACTGAATGCCGCACAGAGGGCCGCTGGAAGGCCCGGCAGGCTTGTGCTGCCCAACCGCTGCTGGCCTGGGCCACCCGTGGCCCCTAAGCAGCCTCGGGGAGTCTATTCTTCCCCCACGAGCTCCTGGGGGGTTTAGAAGTCCCTGTGGCTTCTCTGAAAAACTGGAGTAAAACCCAGAGACCTGCCCCTGGTCTCCAGGTCCTTGCACCGCGTCCCCTCCACCCTCGACCCCATGGTCCCTGGGCTCCCCGTGGTCCCCTCGCTCTCCAGGCTCCCCAAGCTCCCAAGCCGCTGGGCCAGCCCCGTGCCTGGAGGTGTCCCCAGATCTGGTAGCTGTCCTGTCCCCTCACTCCAGTCCCAACCCGAACCCCACCTGCTCGGAGAGGACTTCTTCACTGCCCACCACTCTGCTGACGCGGCCCCACACCCATTTCTTTCCGCATCCACTGCCCCCTGCTCGAAAGGGTCATATTTAGCTGCTTATTTCCAAGAACGCTGAACTGTCAGGTCTATGCAGCAAGGACTCTTGTCTGGCTCCTGTATCTGAGTCACTGAATGCTGGAGCCTGGCCAGGTGCCAGGCACACAGCGCTCACTCAGACATCTGCTGAGAGCGGAGGAGGGGCGGGGGGGATGGAGGGAGGGGAGAGCTGGCCGCAGACAGACAGACAGACAGACGGACAGACGTGCGCCTGGGGGCTGTGACGCCCGAGGCCAGCAGCCCGGCCGCCCCCCGACCGCCAGAGACCCTCATCACGCCGAGAAGAACGCGAGAAATCCCCCTCTGGTATTTATCCTAGGACTTTGGAAATACGCATCTATGCGTCTGAATCCTCACAGGCTGTGATTTCTTGAATAACAGATCCTATTCGAGTTTCTGTCAAGCCGAAAAACAGACAATAAAATGCTTCCAAAACTACATCTCCTGAGAGACTGTGAGTTCTTTGGGTTTTCTTTGCACACAAGGGTTTGCTCCGTTCATCCTGGGGCGCTTGGGACCCCCGCCCCTCCCCGGGGCCCCCGGAAACCCGGACAGGAGAGAAACGGAGGGCAGACGCTACCACGATTACTCAACCTGTGCTTGGCACGACGGGTGTTTGGGACTACATCTTGGGAGAAAATCTGTCTTAACGATTCCCCGGAGATCTTTAGGACTCACATAAATTGCAGAGTCCGGGTCTCCATACCCAGCGCCCAGGGGCACCTAGGTCACGAGAGCACCGTTTCGTTGTTTTACGTTTTATTGCCACAAAATACCCAAAGGACGCCAAGCGACACAACTTTCCACCTGACGTTTTCATTTTACCCACACACGTGCAGCATTACTATGGAGGATGACTAAATTACCATGATCATTCAAATTATTCACTTGAGATTAAGAGAATATAAGGAACTTTGGGGATTCTTGGACTTTTTTTCTTTTGTACACATAGAAAACAACTCTGTATCTTCCTACTTTGAAGAGAGCAGGGGAGCGGATTTTGATGAGAAGAAAGGAGAGAGAGCCACAGTGTGTCAGCAGGGTCCGTGAATTCCACGAAGCCCTAGAAGGTGCAGGTGTGGGCCGCGGTGACGCTGCCCCCAAGGCCTCCAGAGTGGGCACGGAAAGGAGCCAGCAGGGCCGGGGAGGCCCAGGCAGCCTGGGCAGGGAGGCACCTGGCACAGGGTTTTAATCCCAGGGGGAAAGACTAAGCCATAGCATTTGACCCCGGGCCCCGATCACATTAGCCAAACAGCCACCATCCCACCACGGTGGGGGGAGCCCGTGATTCTAGAAGAGACAACAGATCACCAGCATGAAGAGCCTTGGTTTGCAATTCCCTTATTCACTGGTCCTTGGTTATACTCAGCAAATCACATCTTTTTCTTTTTTTTTTTTAAATGAGGCTTGAACTCATGACCCTAAGATCAGAGTCACATGCTCCAGCGAGCCAGCCAGGTGCCCCAAACCACATCATTATGGATGCCTCAGTTTCACCTCCTGCAAAACAGAGGGCAGGCAACGAACGGCCCTCCCTCCCACTTCTCCGGGCTGTGGGAAGGACGGAAGGTGACAGAGGTCAGAGTCACGCTAAAAGGCAGCGTTCTTATCGAGTCACTGGGTTTCCTCGCAGGCGGGACAGGTGCACCATCACTGCCGAGGGGCTCGGACACAGGAGGCCCTAAAGGACACCCCAGCCTTGACCGCAGGGCCTCTTCCCACCCACTGCTCTGGGTCGAACGGCAGCCTTAAGTCAGGTGTTTCCTTCACGATCCAGCAACCATCTCAACACAGGTCATTCTTGGCTGTGGGGGGACTGGTCAGCACCATCCGCCGGGAGAACCGGTGTTTTCTTTAGGAGACCATCCGTGACATCACCGTGCTGGCGGGTAGCCTGGGTCACATCGGGCCGTGGCCCTGTCCCCCAAGGCCGCGCGAGGCCCCCGCAGGACGCAGAGAGGGGCCGCGTGCGAGTAATTTGCTCTGCTTGCCTGAATGCGGGACGTCGCCGCCTCCTGATGGGTGGGCTCAGACAGCAGGACGCAGTCCCCGGCGGGTGCCCCGGGGCCTAGAGGGTGCTGCTCCCCCGAGCGCTGACTGAGCAGACCTCGCGCCTTCGGAGAGAGCACCGTCAGAACGTACCGGCTGCTGACTGCGTTACAGAGGCAGCAGGATGAGGCTCTGAGAAACCGAAACCAGCTGAAGCCATCCCCCCTCCGCCCCGCGGAGTGACCACACCCACGTGATGACCAGGACACCAGAGGTCGGCAGGGTGGTAAGAGGCCTGCTTCCTGTCTGGTGGGGGGGATCCTTGCGAACTGTTAGCACAGGCACATCAGGAGGAGGCAGCACGGTCCGCATTACGAAATGGTCCGTTTTCCTTCCTCTCCGCCTGAGGAGGTGCTAAGGTGCCGCGAAGTCACTGTCCCCGTTGCCTACTCCGTGGCGCGTCGAAACACAGATGGAATTTTCACCCGCTGAGCCGCGTCACCCTCCCTCCGAAACAGGTTTCCAGTCCCCCTTTCCAGAGTCTCTGCAAGGACTGAAGGGATGCCTGTCTTTGGCTGGACAGAAAGACAGTGAGACCCACAAAAGTAAACGGGTTGACACAGTGGGTGTGATGTAGGCGACACCAGCCTCAGGAGATGTGACAGGCGCTTGAAAGGCAGGAAGATAATAAGCAGGCTCGAAAGACCTTCTCGTCAATCTCTTTTCCAAACTATTAACTATCGCTCTAAACTGTAATTGCACTGCTCTTAATTGCTTTATTAGTTCGGAGGCTTCATTATTCTTGTCTCATCTCTATTCACACCAGTCTGGATGGCGTTTTCTTTCTTTTTTTTTTTTTAAAGGAACAACGAAACGCTGTCTACACCCCAGGGCGGGCCAGGTAGGAGATGACACATTGGCCTCGACAGGTGGTCTGGGTCCAGGTGGCTCAGCCCCGACCCCGATGACGTCCCGATGTTACCACCATGTTAGCCCCGAGGGTTCTGATAACCCTTTGGGTTGCTCTCTCCTTCGAGCATGAAGGGTTCTTCCCGCTCCCCCAAATCTCTCCCCTGGCTTTGCTCCGGGCCCCTCTCCCCCCGAGCGGAGAAATCGAGGGGTCCAAGCTGTAGCTGCTTGGAAGTCAGGTCACTGAAGGAGGTCACTCTGACAGATGCTCAGAAAGCACAGAACATCCTGCCCCGAATAACTGCCCACAGGTGCACCTGATCCGGAGAAGAGGCCAGGGGCCGGGCGGCCGGAACTACATCCTCAAGCACCCTCAGACGGGCCATGGGGGTTGTCTTCCCTCCACCGGTACCCCCCTGGTGGATCCCCCCACAAAGCTCTCCACCAAGTGGCAGCTGACCTCAGCAGCTGCGACCCTCCCCACACTCTGTTCTGCCCTACAGACACCAGAGTCTCTGCTATCAAAACCGAGGGTAGAAGCTTAGAGGGGGAGGGAGGAGAGGGCAACACCCCAGCAGTCATGAGGAAATTAAGAAAACCCATGCTAATGTTGAGAATAACTTATCTGGGGCGCCTGGGTGGCTCAGTCGGTTAAGCATCTGACTCAGTTTTGGTTCAGGTCGTGATCTCACGGTTGGTGAGTGCGAGCCCCACATCAGGCTCCATGCTGACAGTGCAGAGCCTCTCTCTCTCTCTCTCTCTCTCTGCCCCTCCGTCACTCGTCTCTGCCTCTCTCAAAATAAATAAATAAACTTTAAAAAAAAAAAAAAAAAAGAATAACTTATCTGGACCTGGTTTCTAAAGTTGACCAAACAAGAAAATGGTCTTTATTAATAAACATAGTCCTGACTTCTAGGCACTTTTAAAAAATACAGTAAAATCTTGAATTGCGAGTAACTTGCTCCGGGAGGGTTCCGCAAGACGAGCAAAGATTTCTAATAAACTTTAACTTGACAAATGAGCGACATCTTGCAATACGAGCAGTACATGACGCCGAATGTCACATGATCCAACTGAGCCAATGGTTCTTGAAATTCACTTTGATATACGAGTGCTTTGGATAACAAGCGTGTTCCTGGAATGAATTCTGCTCACGAACCAAGGTTTTACTCTACATACACCAATTTCCAGTATTTTTCACAGGTTGTTCTCTAAAATTAGGAACTTGCCTAAAAAAAACACCTGTGTCTAAAATACAGGGACAGGAAGGGCCACATGCACCCCAATGTTTATAGCAGCACTATCAACAATAGCCAAAGTATGGAAAGAGCCCAGATGTCCATTGGCTGATGAATGGAAAGAAGATGTGGTTATCTGTATACAATGGAGTATTACTCGGCGAGGAGAAAGAACGAAATCTTGCCATTTGCAACTACGGGGATGGAACTGGAGGGTATTATGCTAAGCAAAATTAAGAAAGACAAAGATCTTAGGACTTCGTTCATGTGAGGACTTTAAGACACAGAACAGATGAACACAAGGGAAGGGAAGCAAAAATAACATAAAAACAGGGAGGGGAACAAAACCTAAGAGACTCTTAGACACAGACAACGAACTGAGGGTTGCTGGAGGGGAGGTGGGTGGGGGAGGGATTCGATGGGTGAGGGGCATTGAGGAGGGCACTTATTGGGATGAGCACTGGGTTCTACTCCTGAAACCATCACTGCACTATATGCTAACTAACTTGGATGTAAATAAAAAAAATAAATAAGAAAATAAAATAGAACATAAAATACGGGGACGAGAGGGTGAATGATGAGGCAGGGTTGCGGGAGTCGCGGGCTGGACGGTACCCAGGGGCCTGGCTTCTGCATCCTGGAAGGCGCCCTCTCCTTCCTGCCTCCCCACACCACACCGTTTCCCCCAGAGATTAACGAATGGGCTCCCGGGTGGTGAGGCCGGCCCCACAGGCTTCCCAGACACCTAGACTTAGTCACCTTGGATCAACTCCTCGGCGTGCACCAAAGTGAAGCATGTCGCCTGTAAACTCGGTAGGTCCTGAATGCCCACCTTTTGCCCGGCTTCGCAACATGTAATGTTCACAAAGGAGACGGGGGACAGGAGCACGCACCTCACACAGCAGGTGCCTCGGGCACATCCGTGGGTCATCTCTGCTCTCAGCGTGCCCTCCCAAGACTGTGAGCTGTCGCCTCTGTCCCCAGCCGCTTCCAATAATCCCTTAAAGATACAGCTGAAGAAGTGTTTCCTAACGGGATCTGCCAAGGGTTTTTTTTTTCTTTGGAGTTTATTGTTTTTCCCCGATTCTCAAGGGTGCCCACTTCGGAGGTGCCGAGGGAAAGGAGACCAACAGCCACCCTTCTGCACTTCTGACACAAAGTTCCTGCACCAACACCGACTTCGTGGGGAAGGAGCCTCTCTCCCTGCGGTGAGGCTTCAACACCCAGCTTCCGGCACCAACTTCCAGCCCACCTGCAATCTTTGTTCTAGACCTTCCTTCAGGTTGGACAGAGCAGATGAAGTACAACTGAGCGAGAATCACACACGGAGATATTTGTACATGAGATATCCCAAGCGTGTTCTCTGCTTTCAATGTATCTATACGGAGAATACTCCCACGTAAAGAAGCCGTAGCAGCCAGCATGATCACAAGGTTGGAGGGTCCGGCACGCCTCCAGGGCACACGCACTTGCCTGGTCATCATTCCATGTTCGTTTTGGTTTCAAGTTTATTTATCTTGAGAAAGAGAGCGAGAGAGGAGGAGAGGCAGAGAGAGGGAGCAAGAGAACCCAAGCAAGCTCTGAGCAGTCAGCACAGAGCCCAAGGTGGGGCTTGATCTCATCAACCGTGCCATCATGGCCTGAGCCAAAATCAGCAGTCGGAGACTCAACCAACAGCCACCCAGGCGCCCCTGAGCACCACGTTTTAACCACAGGTCGTCAATAGGTATTCTTGATTGATTGATCGATTGATTGAATGAACTGTTGTTGACTTGATTTTTTTTTTCCTCAATAAGATTTTCCATCATCATATGCGTCAGACTGGCCAAAGGTATGAGACTTTTATACTCTAATTCCCATCGTGTGTCTGCACCATCGACCCTTAACAGAGGCTGTGCAGTTACACTCGGAAGGCCAACATGGACAAGAAAGGAAGTCCTTGCTTGTAACTGAGCATTGGACATCGGCACCCGCCTGCTGTGTGGCCGACCCTGCGTGTGGCTCCCAGCACTGGCATAAGCCTGGGTAAACAGCTCATTGTCCCGAAATTTCTGTCTCCCACAAACAGCACCCATGTACTACGTATCAACATTACGTCCTTCAGAATACTCCTAAAATGCGTTTGGAACGGTCTTCCTTCATTTATTAAGAGTCAAAGTTAAATTGATTTTCTACCATCAGGAAATGGTAATAACTTGCTGTATCGTACTTTTCCATCAGCAAAAATAACTTGAAAGAGGTTGATTGATTTTACTGCTTTTCTGCATCACGTTATCATGTGCATTTCTATCCAAAACGTTCAGGGTAAGGCAACTGGAGACTAGGAGGTCTTAGGAAACAAACATCGCTAATGATTTAAAAGATTGTCTGTTAACTGCATTGCACATCACACAATCACAGGGTCAGTTCAGCCTACCGAAAGGAACGGTCCGCACACCTGTAGCTCAGTGCCGTAGAGAGCTCCAGAACGTAACTGCTCAGTGCTCGCGTACTACACGAATCTGCCTGCAAGAAACACTTCGAAGGTTCCTGGCCATCAAACTTCCCACAGATGCCCAGCAAAGCATAAATAAAAGTGCAGTCCAGGTGCGGCTTGGTTGCTCTGAGACCCTGGGCCTTCGACCTCGTTAATGTGCAAGGAGGGCACTCCTTCCTTATTTGCACCCGTCGAGGGGCGGCTATCCGTTCCCCCGGCCACCCTCTCAGGGAAGTCACTGGCTAGAAGTCCAGTGAGCCTTGGACCCCTGCAGAACTGGCAGACACAGGGCTACACCTCCCGTCCCAGGGAGTGCAAGGGAATGCACACACCAGGCCAAATGTTGTGCTCCAGAATGCTGGAAGCTTCCTGCAAAGCCAGGAAGGGGCAGAGCCGGGCTGCCCACTCCCGGAGCGGGAACAAAAAGCACAGAACTGAAAGGCCGCCAGCTAATGACGAGGCAACTTTGTGCCCTTTGTCTTTATTTAACCAACATATTGTGTCACGTGATCACTCACCAAGCGGCACTTGGGCTTGAAACGCGGGTCGGCGCGCCCACGTTTAGACAGACGCGACACGCGGCTTTCGGCATCGGAGCAAACGATTTTGTGCAGCCGGCAACGTTCACGGATCCACCCCTCCCAGCTACCGCACCTTGCCAGCTATTTTGAAGTCGGCAGAATTGCAAATTCTACAACTTCCATGGTTCCAAGCGGAGCATCGCTGAGCCACTCAGGAAGCTGAGGCTTCTTAATGGCCTTGTCAACTCTCCGCGGCTGCAGCTGCCTGGGAGGGCGCGAGGGCATTTCTTTAGCAGCGACAGACACGCGGCTGCTTACATAGAATTCCTTGCCCTCGGCTTCCGTTCACCTTTGCAGTTCAGCGCTCTGGCACCACAAGGTCCCCTATGACGCCCTTGTGGTCTGGGCTCCGTTAAGGTCGAGCCCGGTTTCCCACCGCCCGGGTCAGGCACGTGGCCCCACGCGGCGTGGAAACGAGACTGACACAGTCGGTGACACCTAATGCTCTTTGCCACTCCACGCCACCCCCCCCCCCCCGCAGGGCATCACCCTCTGCCCAACCCCCACCTCTCCTCCCAGCCTCCCCTCCGAACTCCCCTCGGCTGCTGGCCTACACCACGAGCCACCACCGGCCTGGCTCCGGGGACAGCGGCCACGTCCTCGCTCTGCCGTCCCAAACGCAGCCCCAAACGTTGTCAGAGGCTGCGTTACCCACATGCCTGTCTTTAAATCCATGATCTCCCCTTGGAAAAGTCCATGCCCAACGGCTGGGACCTTTTCCTTGGCTGGTGATTTTTCTTCTCATTCCCTATGTTCTGTGTGTCCCTGTTGAGGGAAATCGACTAGAATACACACACAACCTACACCTGTGCACATAACGTGTTTGTGCAGGTGTATGTGTGCAGACATGTTTCACCACGACAACTGCTCGCGGGCTATTAATTTCAAACTTCCATTGCCCCCCCACCCCACCATTCCCTCCCACCCCACCATCCCCCCCCCCCAAATAACCAGACTGGAATAAAACGTGTATAGTTACTTCTTCCACGGTATCTTGTACGATGGGCTCCGAGTCCAGGTTAAGATCCTCCTCGGGGGTCTGATAACAAAGACATACACGGAAGAGAGTTAGCGTGACAACATTCTCGAAAACAGCATCACACAGGTCATCGAGACAACGGGCAAACTAGACATTCCGTATTAGTGCAAGAGGACATCTCCACCTGACTCACTGGAACCATCTGAATAACCAGGCTACTGGGTCAGCCGCACTCACGCCACAGGCGAGAGGAGAAGCGGGTGGTTTACGGAACTCCCTGACCAGCGAGTCAGGGGCCGTGGATTCAGATGGGGCTCAGACACTGACAGAGAGAAGTTGGAAACAGAGGAGTGACAAAGGGAGGGGGTTTGGACCATTCTTGTTCGAATGGAATAAAATCACAGTCTCAGCCGAAGCTCAGAAAATGACTTAAACCAGACAGAGTGAAGTTCCTGGCCCGTAAACACATAAAGCAGAGTGTTTCTGCAGGATGAGGCCTCATCAGGAGGCTCTGGGCCTGAGCCTTGCTTAACGTGGGCCTCAGTTTCCCTACACAGGTCGGGAACATGTCAGCAGGTACCGCCGAGGGATGTGGAGCGTGTCCAGGGAACGAGCACCAGACGCCGCCCGCCCCCAAGCTGGCTGACCCGCCGCACACCCAGCTCGGCGGCTTACCTAGTGGCCCTCAGATAACGTCACTGTACGAGCCAGACCAGACCGTGACCTGTCAGGGAGTCCTATATGATCTGCATTGTTCAAAAACAGGGGCTTTTCCTTCAATGCATGATGACGTCCGGGAAAGAAAGGTCACGCTTACTGCTTCGAAAGAACTCCAATAAAGGAACGCCCGGGTCAGCCAGACCCTGGGGGTGGGCTTCTGCCCCCCTCACTCAATCCCATCTCCCGTTTTCTGCCCTGCACGCCCCCCCCGCCCAGGGTATGCCCTTGGCCACCCTGAACCTGCTGAAAGCAGCTACTGGGAGGCCTGCGAAAGCGATTCCCACCACGCTGCTGCTTTTTAAGGCCAGATTCTCCAGGGACTCATGGAGGGCCCAGTTTTTAATTAGCACCCGTCTCCTTGTCAATACACCTCATTAACTGGTAAAACACACGGCCCGAAACACGTGAAAACAACTCACAAAACTGCAAATACTTTCCCTCGACCGCCAGATGAACTTCCCCTGACCTGTGTGCGGGGGCAAGACGTTTGTGTGAAACCCACAGCGTCCCCAGCACAGCCAGCCTCCAGCCCCACCCGGGCCAGGCCCTCGGGCTACAGATGAAAACACCAGGCCGAGGGGAGAGCGGCACCCAAGTCAGAATAAAGCTGGAATCCGGGAGCCACTTCCACCGGAAGACTGGTCATCAGTCACGTTAAATTTGTGTAAAAGCGAATCATGGAGTCACAAGCACCATACCCACAGCGGATCTTCTACGAAGGGCACGGAGCTTTACATGCAAGGATCCGGTAATATTTAGTTTGGAGTTCAGAGGCCACACGTTGTCCATTTGTTCTGCCCATTTTCTTGGTATGTGACTTATTTCAATGTCATACAACATAAAACATGGACAAACTGGGAAGTAAAACCAGCTTCTGATTTCCACGGTGGATAGATTTCACGCACGTGGGGGGGTCCCACGGTGGATAGATTTCACGTGGGGGGGGGGGGTCCCACAGTGGATAGATTTCATGTGTGGGGGAGTGGGGGGGTCCCACAGTGGATAGATTTCACGCACGTGGGGGGGGTCCCACAGTGGGTAGATTTCACATGTGTGGGGGGGGTCCCACGGTGGATAGATTTCATGTGTGGGGGAGAGGGGGGTCCCACAGTGGATAGATTTCACGCACGTGGGGGGGGGGTCCCACGGTGGATAGATTTCACATGTGTGGGGGGGTCCCACGGTGGATAGATTTCATGTGTGGGGGAGTGGGGGGTCCCACAGTGGATAGATTTCACGCACGTGGGGGGGGTCCCACAGTGGATAGATTTCACATGTGTGGGGGGGGTCCCACGGTGGATAGATTTCATGTGTGGGGGAGTGGGGGGTCCCACAGTGGATAGATTTCACGCACGTGGGGGGGGTCCCACAGTGGGTAGATTTCACATGTGTGGGGGGGTCCCACGGTGGATAGATTTCATGTGTGGGGGAGTGGGGGGTCCCACAGTGGATAGATTTCACGCACGTGGGGGGGGGGGTCCCACAGTGGATAGATTTCACATGTGTGGGGGGGGGTCCCACGGTGGATAGATTTCATGTGTGGGGGAGTGGGGGGGTCCCACAGTGGATAGATTTCACGCACGTGGGGGGGGTCCCACAGTGGGTAGATTTCACATGTGTGGGGGGGGTCCCACGGTGGATAGATTTCATGTGTGGGGGAGAGGGGGGTCCCACAGTGGATAGATTTCACGCACGTGGGGGGGGGGGTCCCACGGTGGATAGATTTCACATGTGTGGGGGGGGTCCCACGGTGGATAGATTTCATGTGTGGGGGAGTGGGGGGTCCCACAGTGGATAGATTTCACGCACGTGGGGGGGGTCCCACAGTGGATAGATTTCACATGTGTGGGGGGGGTCCCACGGTGGATAGATTTCATGTGTGGGGGAGTGGGGGGTCCCACAGTGGATAGATTTCACGCACGTGGGAGGGGTCCCACAGTGGGTAGATTTCACATGTGTGGGGGGGTCCCACGGTGGATAGATTTCATGTGTGGGGGAGTGGGGGGTCCCACAGTGGATAGATTTCACGCACGTGGGGGGGGGGTCCCACAGTGGATAGATTTCACATGTGTGGGGGGGGTCCCACGGTGGATAGATTTCATGTGTGGGGGAGTGGGGGGTCCCACAGTGGATAGATTTCACGCACGTGGGAGGGGGTCCCACGGTGGATAGATTTCACATGTGTGGGGAGGGGGGGGGTCCCACGGTGGATAGATTTCATGTGTGGGGGAGTGGGGGGGTCCCACAGTGGATAGATTTCACGCACGTGGGGGGGGGGTCCCACGGTGGATAGATTTCACATGTGTGGGGAGGGGGGGTCCCACGGTGGATAGATTTCATGTGTGGGGGGAGTGGGGGAGGGTCCCACAGTGGATAGATTTCACGTGGGGGGGTCCCATGGTGGATAGATTTAATGTGTGGGGGGTTCCCACAGTGGATAGCTTTCATGCGTGGGGGGGTCATAGGTTTCCCCAGGACCCAGAGGACCTCAGGACCAATTCTTCTGGTTCAATCTTTCCAGAAAAAGCTCTGATTTTCTGGGTTCCAGAGAAATAGGACTGGATGCTCTATTTTAACAAACATACTGTGTATGGTATAAACCATCCTAAAACATTTACCTGGGAAGCAGGAAGAAAAGTTTATCAAATTTTTGTGATTTGCTGCTGCATATATATCAACTCAAAGACTTTTAAATTATCCTCTAAAGGGGGTGGCAAGGCAGTGGTGTCTATGACCCTTTTTTTTTTTTAATGTTTTTTTATTTTTGGGAGAGAGAGCTCAAGCAGGGGAGGGGCAGAGAGAGAGGGGGACAGAGGATCCGAAACGGGTCCTGTGCTGATTGCAGCGAGCCCAGTGTGGGGCTGGAACGCGTGAAGGGTGAGATCATAACCTGAGCCAAAGTCAGCACTCAACCAACTGAGCCACCCAGGAGTCCCTATGATGTATTTTTTAAATAACATGAATATAGGGGCGCCTGGGTGGCTCAGTCGGTTAAGCACCCGACTCTCAATTTCATCTCAGGTGGTGATCTCACGGTTCGTGGGTTCAAACCCCACATCGGGCTCTGAGCTGACAGTGCGGAGCCTGCTTGGGATTCTCTCTGTCTCTACCCGTCCCCCATCCACGCTGTCTCTGTCTCCCTCCAAATAAACAAATAAGCTGAAAAGAAAATAACACAGGTATATTCATTGCTGGTCCATTTCAATCGACTTCAGAAATAACACCAGCTGCTCCCTGGAGCCCTGGTCACTGGCCGGATGCCCAGTCCGGAGCCTGGCGAGGATGTCTGCCGAGCCCCTCCACTTCCTCACTCCTGCCCTTCCTCAGCCCCCCAAATGTAAGTGAGAGAGAGGCTCTTTCTAAGGCGCGGTCTTCAACGCCAAGAACACAATCACGTGCACACAGAACAGTCAATGACCACAAAGAGCTGTGGGATGTCCTCTCTCGAGGCTTAGCTAGTTGTCACCAGCAGCGACGGCAACGTTGTTCCATCAAAAAAATAGGCTGAATATCTATGCCGTGCCCAACCGTGTCTGTGGAAGACCAACAGACCGCAAGCATTACGTTAGCTTGGCTCCCCCCAAAAGCATTAAATACAAAATATTAAATACATTCTCTTCTAAAACGGAATCTCTCATTCGGTTTAAAATTACGTGAATGTCGGGGCGCCTGGGTGGCGCAGTCGGTTGAGCGTCCGACTTCAGCCAGGTCACGATCTAGCGGTCCGTGAGTTCGAGCCCCGCGTCGGG
Organism: Neofelis nebulosa; assembly: GCF_028018385.1. Taxonomy (NCBI): domain Eukaryota; kingdom Metazoa; phylum Chordata; class Mammalia; order Carnivora; family Felidae; genus Neofelis; species Neofelis nebulosa. The sequence goes on from NC_080787.1 coordinate 153,348,502, forward strand.
CTCCGGGCTGATGGCTCGGAGCCTGGAGCCTGTTTCCGATTCTGTGTCTCCCTCTCTCTCTGCCCCCCCCCCCCGTTCATGCTCTGTCTCTCTCTGTCCCAAAAATAAATAAAAAACGTTGAAAAAAAAAAAATTACGTGAATGTCTCCACAGAGAGTGTGTAATATCAAAACAAATAACATTTAAGAGAAGAATTTATAGACCTGATGCTGAGATGGGGGATAAGGCAAAAATTAAAGCTTGCATTTTGTAAACATTTAGTAAGTCAGCAATCTGCCACGGGTGAAAGCAATTTGAGGAGCAGTACAGGTAAGTCTCATTATTCAGTAGGTACGTCCAGTAATTCAAAACTTTGAGAAACTTGGGCCTCACAGAAAAATGTCGAATTCCATGGAACAAGCTTCCAGAGAGTTCCACGTCCCTAGGGAAGCCCGTAGTCAAACAGTGTCAGAGGTGCTGCCTCCCAGCCAGCCCTGGGGAGGGGGCCACGGACCCTTTCATTTCATTATCTCTTCTCTTTATTTGTTTTGGTTTTTTGCCTTTAACTTTATTTTTTATTTGTTAAAATTTACATCCAAATTACTTAGCATATAGTGAACCAAAGATCTCAGGAGTAGATGCCCCAATGCCCCTCCCCGTTCAGCCCATCCCCCCCTCCCACAACCCTCAGTTCATTCTCCAGATTTCTGAGTCTCTCTTTCCTCTTTATTCGAACACACGGGCTATTAACACTGTATGATCTTCCTGCCTTCTGTTTCTTAAGTCACCACAGTTTGGCTTTCTGGCTCAGCCTAGACTGCAGCAAATGGAATTCTTACAACGTAAAGCCACTTGTTGAAGGAAAACCAAACTGATGCAGATGAGTCGGGAAGCCTGTGAAGACGTCAAGAAGCATCCCGAAGTTTGGTTTAAGGGCGACAATTTTTTTCTTCACCACGTTAGCTCTCACGCGTACATTTGCACCACACTCGGTGCCCCGTGGGGGGGGGGGGGGCACGTACACGCACACATGTTTGCAGGACTCCACATCCACAGCTCCACACGCACTCAACACCCAGCCTTCTGTCACCCAATAGTCCCCAGCGAATAAGCATCCCTTCTGTTAAACACGCACTCAGTCCTAAGTGAGGCTTTTTCAGGACTCACCCCTCTCTGGGACTCACCTCGATTTCCATGGGCTCCACCTCGATCTTCTTCCATAGTTCCAGCAACTGTGCGATCGGCATTTCTTACAACTTTCCTTTCCCTCCGATCAAGTACTGACGGTAAGGAAAAAGACCAGCAGAGGCACAGAACGGCGGGGAGAGGCGGGCAGACAGACAGTCGGCGCCCGGGCAGAGGCAGGCACCGTGGGGAGAGGGTCCCGGGGGGGGGTGGGCAGGGGTCTGCAGTACGGCTGAGCGGTGAGTCTGATGCCCTCCCAGGCCGGGCTCCGCTGCTGGGCTGTGCTGGGCTGGGCTGCTCTGGGCTGGGCTGGGCTTCTCTGGGCTGCTCCAGGTGGCGCTGGGCTGCTCTGGGCTGGACTGGGCTGTGCTGAGCTGGGCCGGGCCGGACTGGGGCTGCGCTGGGCCGGGCCGGGCCGACGACCAGAGCAGACAACCTCGGATCTGCACCAGCAGCCTCAGATCGGTTCCCGGCCTCGCCCCTCCCCCTTGCACCGCCACTCCCTCCTTCCCTGCCCCCACTATTTTACCTTAATTGGCTCTAAATGATGGGTGCAAGTTGGGGCTGAGGATGCCGCTGCCATAGAAACTGCATAGCAACCGGGCGCTGGGAAGAGGGGAGGCGCGGAGGGGGCCCTGCGGCAGGCTCTGCCCTTCTCCCTCCCGGCGCGCCACACACTTGCGCGCGCGCGCGCACACGCACACCCTTACACACACGCACCCCTTCCTTTGCCCGCCACCCCCTGAGCCCCAGGAGGCCCCGTGAGCCGGGCACCAGGCCGCCAGGCAGGAAGCCGGATGCAACGGGCAGCTTCTCCTGCGCGAATATTGAAGAAAATTCTCGCCTCCGGGAACCGCTGCGGACCCGGCGGCCCGAGCAGCTCCCCTCCCCCCACCCCGCGATACCTCCGGGCCGCCCGCCCTGCCCCCTCCCGAGCGCTGGGACCGCCCCCCCCACCCACCCCCGACACACACACCCGGGGCGCGGCCCGTGACCGCACAGGGCGCCCCTGCGGTTTCCAGCCACGCGGCGGCCCGGCGGTCCCCGAGCGGACAGGACAGGTGCGGGAGTAAACAGGATCCGTGGGCGTCGGAACGGGGTTTGGGGGCAGGAAGACGAAGTCAGACAGTGTGGTGTCAGTCGTTCACCAAGTTCCAGGAAGAATGTGGCGCGTCGCGCACATGTTCCCGTTTAACTTCCACCTAATGTGGACTTAACCACCCAATTTCACAGATGAGAGCGTCCTGGGGCTCCCAGGGAAGGACTCGCCCCAAGGCCCCCGCCCACTGCGCAGGCCCGGAACTGCGGACGGGGACCCCAGCGTCTAGACAGGGGTCACCGGGGGAACACCTTTCCAGGGGACATTTCCGTCCCCAGCTCCTTCTCCTTCCCTCTCCTTGCTTCTGTCTTACTCCATTTCTGCCCTCGAGTGAAGGGCATTCAGCTCCCAGACCCTGAATGCTCATCTCACCTTTGCTTCCCTCTTTGGGGAAAACAGTGTTAAAGTCTAATGCGACAGAGTGTTGCTTCCGGAGTCGTTGATGTTTGAGAAAAACATCCAAGAAAAAGGCTTACTGCTTCCAAAACTTAGCAATCCCTTTGTCTTTTTCGTCTTTATAAAATCACTAAGAAATCCACTCGATGACAAAACACACACACACACACCCCCCACCGAACTAGCCCAAATCTCAGATACTTTGCAATTCAGAGCTAAAAGAATAGAGCCAGAGTCAACGGAAGAGGCTCCATCCTATTCTGTGTTGATTGTGAGTCACTTTCTCTTTGTACGAAATCAGCCCAGCGAGGATCTTGAGAATTAAGTCCATTCAAAATAAGAATAATAATGTTGTTTGTTTTCAAAGTCGACATTCGCTAGTAGAGTGAAGGGTTCCAGTGGGTTCATCATAATATAAGGTCATTTATAATATAACATAATACATAAGAGGCTCACAGACTGATAACATGAAATGGTATTTATGTAACAATAGGGAAATGGTTGACCCAAAAAATAGCGCTGACGAGATGTCAAAATCTTTTCATCTGAGGAACTGAAAACATGAAGCCCCTGAAAGCAGTGGGGAGGGAAGTGGAATTGAATTCCTCGTTGGGTGTTCCTAAAACTTGTACTTTCCGGAATTTTCCACAGGCACTCTGAGGGAAACACGGCCCTTTCATCTGGGGGAAGGACTATGGAGGGAAAGAAGTGAGTTGGGACCAGCCTCTGGCCCCTGTGCTAGAACCTTACCACAATCAGCTGCCACCAAACACAAAAGAGCTATTATTCAAGGCATAGCTTAGGAATTGCTGAAACTATGAGGTCGTCTTAACCTATGCAAATGTGGCACCGATAAAGGGGCTGAACATCGTTTAGCTGCTTCACAGGAGCCAGGGGCCCTGGAGGGATCCGAGAGTTTACATAATCTGGGAGCTCTGGAATCACTTCTCCGCCCTTAATCGCTCTGCACCGTGGCCTCCTGAAGCACCCAAGATTATTACCGAAAAACGAACAACCACCTCAGTGAATCACCTCGGCACTGGTTTCTCAGCGCGTGTCACTTCCCTGGGACTCCATGCCCAGACCCGGCGCCAGGCGCACTGGACAGAGAACAGAGAGGACCGTGAAACAGACTGCGAGACCGAAACGCAGAGTCAGATAGAAAAGACAACTTTAAAAACAGCGCACCGATCCAGGAAAAGCGTCGGCCGCATCTGGAAGAGCTCACACTGCAATTAGGAAGCGTGGACAATTAGAGAAGAGAAAGGCAAGTTTTCTGAAGGGAAAGGATGGTTTTATCTAAATACCTAAAAAGATAAAGCTTCAAATAAAGGACTCAAGAAATCACGAGTGACAGGGGAAGCGTGTCCAACTAAATCCCAAGAGAACTCGAACAGCTTTTTCAACAGGAACACCACCTCAAAAAGCTGATTTCCAGGAACGCCACCCACAAGCCTCAGTTTCCAAGAAGAGAAGGCAGTTGAAGAGTACTTGCTGAAATGAGTCTTTCGTGAAGCCAACCCTATGGACTAAAAGCAGTATTTCAAGAGACCCTGGCCACGGAATCACCGTGAAATTGTAGCCGGGGCGCAGGGACCCACGAGCACCTGGTCCCGGGGCCCCAAACACACCAGGTCCGCCCACTCGCTGCTGGCAAAACCCAAAGGCAGGGAAAGGAGTGATGGAGAAACAGGAAAGGGCCTGATTTCAGGGAGGCCAGCTCCGGGAAGACGGCGGACTGGCGTCTCAAGGACGGTCTCCAAAGTGCCGAAAATACTTGCAGGTGTATTCGAGGAGAACGTGGGGCACAGGTGGGTCTGTGCAGGTGGGCAGTGAAGGCCAAAGGCAGCTTGTCTCCCAGTGATCCCGGCTGGTCCTGCTGGCTCAGCTCCGTCCTGATGCTCGAAGGGGTAGTTTCGGTTCCACCAGGAGATGCTTTGCCCTCAAGGGCCCTCTGGCTGAGCCAAGAGACCAGCTGGAAGGAAGAACCGACAGGGAAGCGTGAGGTCAAAGGGGAGGCAGCCTCAGTCCTCTCTCAACATGAGAGGTGTGGACTGGCACCAAGCTCACTGAAACGTGGCCCCCATGAAAAGTCACTCTCCTGAGTAAATGAAACCAGGAGAACTCCGTGTGTCCACCGCCCTGGAAGGAAGGAGAGGTGGGCGGGAGAGAGCCCATTCAGCCTGTGGGTCTCCGCTACCAAATCCTCCCGAGAAGAGAAGTGGGAATCGGGAAATCTGATTCGGGCCCCATTCTGCAACTAAGACCCAACTTGTCTGAAGTTCATCTTCTCATCAGAAATAGTGCGTGTGAATATGGGGCAGGATCCGAGAGAAAGGACCCCGGCTGACTCCGAGGCATCTGGTGCTTGAAGAGATGATAAGGCTTCCGTGCTGTGATGGGCATGTTTAAATGACCCACACGGTTTATCCCAGGCCGTTGCATTTTGCAAGTTGATACATTGGAAGGGTTTGGCAAAACGAAGAGAAGTACTAATTTTTCTAGGGGAGTGATCACTGGCCTGGGCGTTTCCAATCTCCAGAATGTCACAAAACCTTTCCAGACCCTCGAAACCAAATTAATTTTAACAAGACGCATGCTATCCGTTGTTAGGGGGCTGTGTTTTCCCCCATTCCCAAGTCCACATGGCATGATCCTAAGCCTAGCGCCTCACGATGTGACTTTATTTGGCAATCGGGTCTTTGTAGTGTTAACCTTCCAAATAAATCTACCAGTGACTCCGTCAGCCAAAGACGGGTTTATTCGGGAATAAAGGAGAATTGCCACCTGGGACAATGAGCTCTGGCCAAACCCTAGGGGATTCTCGAGGACAAAGGAGAGGCACACTTCTTAGCGGAGGAAAGGAGTAAGTGGGCGGGCTGTCGTAAACTGAAGGTCCACCGGGAGTCGGCAGAAGTGTGGCGGCTTCTCATTGGCTGAGCAGTCGAGGGACGAGGAAGCGGGTGGAGTAATAGTGTCCGCGCGCAAGGTCAAGTCCATGTAGGGTCTGGTCTGGCTCTTCCCGTTGGGTCTACAACTACTAGTTCAAACCGTAGGGCGTGAGAACGCCCCCACCCAACCTCCCCACTCCATTTTAGTGAGGTTCCGGTCAAGTAGTTGTAGTCAGCTAAGGTGAGATCACACTGGAGTAGGTGGGTCCTCACCCACGGCAGCCGGTGTCCCTCTGAATGGGGAACGTGGACACAGAGGCACCCACGGGGAACACCGTGGAAGGTGGAGTTCTGCCACCAGCCCGGGAGCCTCCAGCAGCCGGGCGGGCGGCCCGGATCCGCCTGCTCCTTCAGAGGGAGCACGGCCCTGCCGACGCCCGGATCCCGGGCTCGCAGCTTCCAGAACCACAAGGCAGCGAGTTTCTCTCGGGGAGGCCACGCCGTCTGTGGTCCTCTGTCATGGAGGCCCAAGCAAACACACACCGGAGAATGAGGAGAGACTGTACTTATTCAGAAAGCACAGTGCATGCCACAGGAACCAGAGGCCCAAAGAAAACTGCTGCTTAGAGACCCCAGTCTGCATCTTCCTTCCATGGGGACTGGCCAGGGCACAGGGGACATCGCTTTACTTGGCGGCTAACAGGCTTCCAGAAGCCACTTTACATACTAACATGCTGCAGCCCGTCCAGAAAGACACAAAAGGTCGTTGGAATCCAAATCAGCCCCTTTGGCGGGAAATACCCCAGGCCCCATCTCCAACACAACAGAGTCGTGACTCACTGAGCCATAACAGCAGCTTTTTTCCAAAAGAAATCATTCACAAGGAAGAAAAAAAAGGCCGAGAACAGAGTAAACCGCGTCTCTTCACCATGAAAAGTAAATTATAAGCTAGGAGAACATTTTTAAAGAAGGAGCTATTGTCTGCAGTCCTGCAGCTAATTTTTCATCTCACGGGTGAGGAAGGTCGATGTGACCGAGCCCCGTGATGTCTCGGCCGCCACCAGCTGGGCCCCAGGTCTCCCTGCGCGTCCCGAAGGTGTCTCCCGCAGGGACGCACACGGCCCTGACAAATACCTACCGATCACGTGAACCTCACACCTGAGATAAGAAAGAACACACACACACACACACACACACACACAATATGGAAGGAAGTAAAAATGATAACACATCTACATTTACCTTTGCAGCTCCCTCATCATATTTGCCCACCTATAACACTTCCCAGAAGTTAGCACAATCTTGTTTAAAAAAAAAAAAAAAAAAGCCTGCATGGTGTTTAGCGGCTTATAAGCGGGGAGGCTTATAACTCGCTGGTCCTGCGGGGAGATCGTGAGACAAACGCTGAACCCCTCTGATTCAGCGAATCAGAAAGTATTTATTTAAATTAAATACATTTGGCTTCAAGCCAAACCTATTTGCTCCAAAATTTATCTCAGATCTCACGAGGCCAATCATATAGCCCCTCAACTAACACACACGAACAAAACGCGGTCTGGAAGATGCTGCCTTTGCCATTTTCTCAAAGCCATACCTCATCTGAGAAACACTGGCTGGGGCACCCCGGGGCCCCTCTGTTAGCACTCAGGGGAGCAGGGGTGCCTGCGTGGCTCAGTGGGTGAAGCATCCCACTCTTGATTTCGGCTCAGGTCATGGTGTCACTGTTCCTGAGATCAGAAACTTGGGGCGCCTGGGTGGCTCAGTTGTTTCGAGCATCCGACTTCGGCTCAGGTCACGATCTCTCGGTATGTAAGTTCGGGCCCCACGTCGGGCTCTGTGCTGACGGCTCAGAGCCTGGAGCCTGCTTCGGATCCTGTGTCTCCCTCTCTCTCTGCCCCTCCCCCACTCTCTCTCTGCATGTGTGTGTGTGTGTGTGTGTGTGTCTCAAAAATAAATAAACATTAAAAAACATTTTTTGAAGATAAACCTTATCTTGTTAGGAAAATGTAAGAACAGAAAGGTTGAGCTCATCTTGACACATAGTCTTGAGAAAACAAACAGTATTTTCATGAAGTGCTGGACTCAAGGAATGATTAAGACAGTAAAAATGACAAGCGTACCCATTTCTATATGGATGTTTGAGATATGCGCAGAATTATACAGAGCAAAGGCATGGAAAGATACCCCTTAGGGTACTAGACCAATGAAACTAACAGCCTGCTGCTAACCAAACAAACCTGTGTCCTCTCACTTGCCCTGGTTGATCTGGAAGAGTGCATTAACATTCCTTTTATGTACAGGTGAACTGGGATCCACGCACAGCGTCCGCTCGCCCCAGAAACCCGCACAGCTAGGTAGCGGGCAGAACCAGGGTGACCCCTTTCGAGGCTGAGATTGTCAGAGAGCTTGGAAGACCCCGAGAAAGCACCAGCTGGAAGACGGGCTTGGCCAGAAGCCACACTAGTCAGGAGCCAAATGACAGTCCCCGCCTGGTGGAGAATGGAGCTGTCCTGTGTGCAGGTGCCTGTACAGCTTCACCGTGCGGTCACTGTCACCCCTGTGCGAGCAGTGGGAGTGTTTCCTAACAGAAAGCAAAGCGCTGACACAATCCTGGAAGAGAAGTCACATCGCGTTCACCAGAACACCCGACGGAGACCTGAAGGAGCTCAGTGCTCAATAAATGATAATCAGTTAGTTGCTAAGGGAATTTTACAAGGCATCCACAAAACACGTTGATTTGGGAAGAGGGAATGTCACAGAATTGTCGAGTGGTCTTTCTCCCCTCTGACTTGATTCTTGTTTTTTTTTTTTTAATTTTATTTTTTATTTTTTACAATGTACATCCAAATTAGTTAGCATCTAGTGCAAGCATGATTTCAGGAGTAGATTCCTTAGTGCCCCTCCCCCATTTAGCCCATCCCCCCTCCCACCCATAACCCCCTCAGTTTGTTCTCCATATTCAGGAGTCTCTTCTGTTTTGTCCCCCTCCTTGTTTTTATATTATTTTTGTTTCCCTTCCCTTATGTTCATCTGTTTTGTGTCTTAAAGTCCTCCTATGAGTGAAGTCATATGATTCTTGTCTTTCTCTGACTAATTTCACTTAGCATAATACCCTCGGGTTCCATCCACGTTGTTGCCAATGACAAGATTTCATTCTTTTTGATTGCCGAATAATACGCCATTGTGTATATAAACCACATCTTCTCTATCCATTCATCCATCGATGGACATTGGGGCTCTTTCC